>NC_056739.1:228450902-228570451 GCF_019279795.1 Protopterus annectens
GTCTGAAAAAAATGTCAGAGCTATGTAATTAGTTTGTGATTTGAATGGTATAAAACAGAAGAAAAAGCAAACCAAATGACTGGGAGCACAGGTGGTATATTCAAGTAAAACTGTGTTCCTCAATGGCCACCTGAAATATTCCATCAAATTTATTAGTAATAAGTATATATCATGAGTCTTAGCATACAGCATGCACTTAGCTGGTGACTTCAATATTAAAATATATCTAGAACTTCATTTTCATGTGTCACTGCATAAGTCTGCATTTACAGAAATCATTGCAAGCATAAATCGATTAGTACAACACCTGAAGGCCAGTATGGCTTACAGGTTGTAAATTTATATATTGAACATTGAACACCATCTAATTTAGGAGAAGAATATAACAATTTTGCATGTGACATAATGGTACATGATTCAGTGCATTTGCCACCCTAAACAGAAGTCATTAATCCACCCCTTTTGGAAACCATACTTGTAAATGTAAAGTACATGTACATCTATGTGCGACTCACACACATATACACACATAAAAACATACACAAAATGCACAGTTATGCATAATATTCCATCCTCTGTACTATATCTTATTTAGCTGACAATTTAGGTCCATTCTTTACATGATGATTGTGTTTCAGAGTATTGCTGTTACCCTTATATACCTGGGTGGTGGAAAGTGTAATGAACCATGCAAATGAAACATGTGCTCATGAAAATGCAACAAGTGCTCATAAAAATGCAACAAGTGTTCATGATCTATTTACTATTAGAAGTTACAGTGTCACTGCTATGGCTTTTCACCAGATTAATTTCTCCAAGTCTTCACTCTTTTTTAATTTCTCCAAGTCTTTTGGGTTTCTAATGCCATGATGGGAATGGACCCCATTCCTAAGTCAAAGTATGATTAAAGTTCATGAAACTAGTATTGTTTCAATCTTTAATGTCAGCCAGTAGTGCTCTATGCAGCACCCACAATGTGCCCAGTAATGACTCCTTCTGCAGTTCGTATGCAGTTACATATATCGGTAACATATCTGTATATGACTGTAAATTGTTTTTTATAAGACCCATTGCTTCTACAACTACTGGAACTGTCTATCTTTCTTCCACATTGCTTTCATTTCTATCTGCAGATCCTGATATTTTATGATTTTGTGTCTCTCTGTATGCGTATCACTGTAGTCACTGAGTGTGGCGATTTCAATGATCAATGCTACTCTTGTCTTCTTTTCTTGGATCACTATATCTGGTTTTCTAACATCTGTCTTTTGAACTGTTGATAATGGGTGATCCCATGTGATGTAACTTCTTCATTTTCTATGATGCTTTGTGGCTCATATTTCTAGTGTTTTTTTGTCCACTTCAGTACTGTAATGTTTGCACAATCCCCAGTGCAACAGTTTTGCCACATTATTATGCCCTTCAGTATACAGTCCTTCTGCCATTAGTATGACACAACCAGCAATGAGGTGTGCAACTGCTTCCAATTCGATTTTTACAAAACCTACATTTGTCTGCTTCTCCCACATGTTCAATGGACTTTATGAACCAACATGTACGCATCCCATTATCTTGGGCCACCAGTATTAAACTTTCATCTCTTGGTTTGAATTTGCCTCTCCTTAACCATTCCTGTGTTCGTTCCTGATCAACATGAGGTTCTTCCTTAAGTTTTCTATACTTGCAATTATATTTATGCTATTTCCACATTTCTTACCTTCTTATCTGATCCTTCACCTTATATTCTTTCTTTTGTTTTTTGGCACATTCAGTTGCTTCCTGATTTTTATCTACTTCTGGTATGATTTCCTTTCCTGCTTGATGCCAGTTAGCTTCTGCTAGATTAAGCAGAGAAGACATCTTAGATTTATTCTCCTCCTTTTTCAAAACTTTCACTATGTTTGGGTCTTGTGAGGTCAGCAGATATGTGTGAAGTCCCATGATTGCAGATCTAAACATATAATCAATTTCAAGGAAACCCATCCGTCCTTCGGAATGAGGAATATATAATCTTGGTATACACTGATTTTTTTAAAAATCATTTGGTGAGCATGAAGCATCCTTTTTGTTTTCCGATCTAATCTATCCAACATGTTCTGCGGCCAGTCGATCACTCCAAAACTATAAGTTAGGACAGGAAGAGCAAATTGGTTTACAGCATGGATTTTGTTCCTAGATGTCAGCGCTGTTTTCAGGATTAATTTAAGTCTTCTGAAGTATTCCTTACTAAGTTTTATTCACATTTGTTCATGTTTTATTGTTGATCCTTCATCAATTGCCAAATATTTATACACTCCTTCTTGCTCAAGTTCTTTTATATCATATTCTTGTCCCAAACTGATGTTTTCCTGACGTTGCAGTTTTTCTGCCTTAAAGGTTGCTTTTGCACATTTAACAAGACCAAATGACATTCTTATATCATCTGAAAAAGTTTTGACAACTTGCAGTTGTGCTATCAGTTCCTCATCTGATGAGCTATACAGTTTTAAATCATCGACAAAGAGAAGGTAGATTACAGCCATGGCCTAAGCTGTTGAGTAAACATCTTAATGGATTAAGGGCAAGGCAGAATAGTAACAGTGACAGATAGTCATCCTGGAATATCCCCCTTTGAATTGTTATCCCTGCAATAACAATTTGTCCTTTATCATGACTTAATTGCAAAGTGGTCTGCCACTGTTTCATGGTCACTGTATTGTAATTGATCAGTGTGGGGTGTACCTTATACATTTTAAGCACTATTTTATCCATGAATGAGGGATACTATCAAATGCTTTTTTGTAGTCATTCCATTGCATACTTAGATTCTTCCCCTTTTTAAAGTTCTCCACTATGACTTTATTTAACAACAAATGATCCTTTGTTTCACATGACTTTGTTTTATTACCCTTTTCTTCTACTGCCATAACTGAGTTTTCTTCTAAAGGACTATAAACTCTGTCGGCAACTCAGCATCAATTCCCGTGTATAGTTTATACGTCATCGGAAGGCCAGTTTTTGGTCTATAATTTTTAGGGTAGCTTGCAGGTTCACTGTTAAGTAGGAACCTTGTTTTTCCTGTTGTTAACCAGGCTGGTGTCTGTTCTGGGTGTGCATATAAATAGTTCTTACTCAAGTTCTTACTCCAAGCCTTTTGTATGACTGCAGTAATGTAGCTGTAAAACATTGGCCTCAAAGGAAATACTGCTGGTGATTGAATTAGCCCTAGTGATCAGATATGAATATCTTGTGTGACATAGCCCTAGTGATCAGATATGAATATCTTGTGTAACTGAGTAATCTCTATAAATTTTATTAGTAATACGCAACTAACAAAAGAGACATGAAAGTATTCATATTGCAATTCTGAAGGGGGGAAAAAGTAGGTAGCCTCCAGCACCCACAAGCATTAAGACAAATTTGTCAAAATTCTAAATGTCCAGTGATGCACTGATGATGTGGGGGGTGTGAATTGTTTGATGTTCCTGCAGTACACGCACACACATACTCACTGCAAGAACCAGCCTTAGCAAGGTAGGGGCCTAATTTGGACCAGTCAGGTGGGGCCCTTTAGTTCAATTCCCTACCTACTACACCATCCCTCCTTCCATACTAGCTTCTAGACTTAAGACAATTTCCAATTAAGTATAAGAAATGTATACTCTTAATGCTTATTGAAAATAAAACAATATTGATTTATTAGCTTATATTTTCTCATAAACATGTTAAAACATAAGTAAACTTTTAGATTCATGGATTACCCCCAGATCCAACATCTCCTGTAGTTCATCTCTGAGCCACCTTAACTCACTCAGGCATGCTATAAGGGGCTTGTTTCTACTGACAGTCTGCATCTACATGGTGCTTCATCAGATGGGTGCACCCTGGCTTACTGGTAAATGTGTTCCAAAACTCCTGTAGTATCATTTAGATCTCCTGAACTTGAGTAGGAGATAGCTGCACACTACCTCTGTCTCTCCTTTAGCACTTTTCCCTCTCTTTTGTGGTTCCCTTCTAAATGTGATTTAACTAATGCTTTACTGTCCTTACACCCCATGTAAAGCCATAGTACAGCACTGTAAATACTGGGGTTTTGTGTATTATTTTCTCCATAGAAATTTATGACAATACACAGGAACTCTTTGTACTGATTTACTGAATGAATTATTGTATTGCATCTTCTTGCGATTGTGATCATTTATGATACATATTATCTTAACTTACACACTTCTGCAAGGTTGCTCTAACATTACAACTGCTGCATTAAAATTGATTAAAGTTTATTGGTTGTTTGGGTGTGCTGCACCTTAAAACAGTCTAGAAGAATCAGTTTGCTTTCTGGTTAACAAACTTACATAAATAAAATACTCTCTGTGTAAGTGGTTTGCAGACGCCATCAGTTTTCGAGAGGCTGCATACAACTCAAAGCAGATAGTGCTACCGAGAAGCTAACTCACTTTGAAACAAGAAAGCTGTTAAAATCTTCTGACTAATCATATTTCCTAGCTCTCACCTTCCAGCCTACGAAATATTGGACACAATGAGTCAGTTGGGCTGTGTTCAATGGTTGTGGGAAAACTTGGGTAAACAGAGTATGAAAAATTTGTAGTATCCATTATACATTCTCATCTCATGTCAACCCTGTCTTCTTTTGTGCGCTTCTGATTATGTCCTGCACCTGCCCTGAGAGGCTGCAGCTCCTTACTCAGGTAATTGTCATACCTTGTTACAGACAATATGCTTCCACAAAACCATAAAACTGTTGAACTTCCTCAGAATGCTCAATAATACAGCAGTAATACTTTAAGGCTGCTCCTTAGAAATAGGATTGCTCACACACCACTCAACTTACAATAGTTTATGACAGTTCATTTTTGTTTCATTATTTGCCAAATTGGATAAGTTGACATGCAGATCTTTTCCACACATATCACAGGTCACAACGGTAGCAATAAGGATTATATGCAGAGATAATTTAGAGTACTCACTAAGCCTCATGTTTTGGCAGGTGGGAAAAAATCAAAATGGCTTAAGAAAATAGAGAAAGCATGCAAACCCCAAACAGGTGAGCTGGATCATGGGGAAGTAGGGCCCTAGTCAGGGTAATAGACAGGGCACCCCCACAGTAGCCATTTCAGTGCCCCATTACTTGGCTATTTTCCCCATTTACCTTAAACACTTTTCAAACATCTCAATGTGTATATTGTTTTATGCTTTACTTCTACAATGATTATTTGGATTTAATTTAAAAATGTTGTTTCAAATTTTATAGCACAATGACAGACATTTGCTAAACAAAGCAATACAGTTTCATAATGAAAACAGACTTTGTATTAAAATTTCTCTGCCCTTGAAACTCAGATTAATTGAAACAGCACTGAAATCCACATTCAAAGAAAATGCATCTTGCCAATGGTGGATAAAGTTTACCTTTGGGTTGTTTTCAAATCATAGGCCCATTGCACACATTTTTAGGACCATGCATACCTGCATGTGTTCTTTGAGTCTCCTTTCTGATTGCATTACATTATATTCCTTGTCTAATACAGCACTATTTGTTAGAGCATGTTTTAAATGTGTAGTTTTGAACATTTTTCCACTAAGCAATGAAACAAAACATATGAAACAACAATGGCAACACTGCTCAATCCAGAATATTTCAACCATAAAAGTCTACTCAAACTTCTTACATTCCACCAATATCAGTCAATATGCACATTCTTTGCAGAAGGAAAAGTCATCTGAATAATTCCACATTAAAAAGATCTGTAACTAATGAAGAAGTTGCTGCTAACAAACATCTTTATAGTTAAGGGTTTTATCTACAAATGTAGGGCTTGCTGCCCTTGAAGAATAAATTGCTTATGTTACATTAAAATAAATGGTAAACTGGTAATATTTGCAATAGGGAATGGATGGTAAACTGACAACAAGTTCATAGTTACTAGGCATCTCATCCAAAGGAAGATATACTCAGGACTGCAGCACCAATTAGAACACAGTATCTGCAATTCATCCATATGCTGTGAGATTAGAATACACAGCCTACTGGATCAAAAGCAAGCATGCTACCTGTTGTCCTACTAACAATGCTTCTGAAGTCTTTAGTACAATATTTGCTAAACAAAACAGTTGCACTTTGTAAACAGATTTAGCATGAGCAGCAATAAACTTCCCTTTCCTTGAAACTCACAATTCCTTGAAAATGCACTAGAAACTTGAGTCCTTGTAAAATGTACTGTACACTCAATTACTTGAAAAATGCCCCCTGAAACTCATTTCCTTGAAACTCAATTTATTAACAGCTTGGTGGCTGGGGTAGAGAATTCATGCTGTTTTTTCCTGTAACTAAGGTACAGGGTTTGAGTCTAAGAGATTTAACTAACTACCTGCAATCCCTAAATGGAGCATTTCACACACACACACACACACCTTAGTTGCTGTAGAAGAATCTGTCCAGGAGTGAGTCTGTATTCATTCTGTTGAAACAGCAGGCTACACAAGAATATAATATCTTCTTGTATTTAAATTCCACAGGTGCAGAAAGGAAGAACAGGTCTGTACGATGATGAACATACACATGCAGCAGGTGTGTGCAACCAGATGCAGAGGGTGCTCTTAAAGAAGAATGTCCTTAAAAACAAAAACATGTAATTTTTTTTTTTGTAAATAAAAAAGTAAATATGACAGTCCCTTGGCAAGCTGCCCCCTCACAGCCAGTGGGTGCTAGGAAACTGTCTTGGTCACCTAGTGCTGAATCTGGCTCTGAATGTGAGCAGCTAACACTGTGAGCCATACAAAAAACATGACTCTGCAAGCAGTAATAACACTGGACTAGTGTAATGAATGACCAGGAATGGCTGCTCCACTAACAAGATTGGTAACTAGTACAGTAGCAGGACTACCAACAAGAAAATGCCTTGCACTTTACTGTGTCTAAGGCAACTGTCTGGGCCAAATAAGGAATACCTAACACTGATATTAGCCTAGTGCAGGGCCATTTGAGGGAGTGAGGCCCTTTGGTCCAAATAGTTCCAATTAGCCTAAGGCTACAGCACAGTTTATACCATGTCTGCATGGAGTAGTAAAGTGCTCATGTTTTATTAAAAAAAATATTCTTAGAAACTGTTGCAAACATTTGCTGCAGTTTACATCATTGGTTTGATGTTGATGTGACGTGCCTTTACATCATGCTTGTACTGAGTGCTACAGTTCTAACATTTTAGTTAAAAAGAAAAATACATATTTTTTACTAACTTTTAAACTATGGGACACTGCTTGCTACACTTTAGACTACACATGGAGTGTACAGCACTCAGGTTTGACCACAAATGCAATGCAGGCTTTTAAAAGACAATTTTGCTTTAAATGTGGTTAATCAGCTGTCCATGCTCCACCAACACTTTGCATCTGGGGCAGTTGCCCCTCTCACTCTACCCTAGTTATGCTACTGCATTATACGGACTACAGTTGGAAACACTGTTGAAATTTACTCTAACCACATCTTAGCAAGCTATAGGTCACCATCTATGAGACAAGAATCACATAATCTTTACTTAATAGAGGCACTCTATATCCAACAAGAATAAGCCCAAAACAAACAAACACCAAAAACAAAGCATACTGGTAGACTCCTAATCTTAACAGAGTATATATCAAAAAGAAAAAAAAGTCATGGCCAAAATCAGAAAGTGCAACTCTCATAATGGCAAGAGCTCACTAACTAAAACAAATAGGAAACAAAAATGACAAGTTACAAGGACGAGGTTATCCTCTCAGGCTAAAAACAACCACCATGTCTGAAACCTCAAGGGGAACACTCAGTAGTGTGCTGAACTGGTAGTAAGTGGTACCACCTTCACCGAGCAGAGTGATACAGCAAACCTGCTGGCTGACAGACACACCTCAAAATTCACCGTCCAGGAAATCCCTACTAGCATAACCTCTGCAACTATTAGCAGGGGGAAGGTCAAGGCTAATGCCAAAAACACAGACTCGATGGGGCCTGACAGTATCCTGGGTTGTCACCTAAATAGCCTGAAACATATCTTATCTGACCATTTTAGTCACTTTTCAACTACAGCTTCAAAACAGGCTATGTACCAAGTAAATGGATATAGGCAGTGGTTATCTCCCTTTACAAGGGTGGACCATCAACTGACCATGGAAAATACAAATCAATTAGTCTGACTAGTGCAATATGTAAAGCCATGAAATTAATTATTGTGGAACAGCAAAAAACTTTGGCAACCTACAGATAAGGGAAAGGTCATGCCTACTTAACCCGGTACACCTCTTTGAGAAGATAACCAAGGCAATGAATGAAGGCAAAATGGTGCATACAGCCTACTTAGTTCTAGTTAAGGCATTCAATACAAAACCACACTCAGGTATTTGTACAAACTCACTAATCTAGGCATAAATCCATGCAAAACTCACTGGATTGCCAGATGGCTCATAGACAGGACTCAAGAAGTCAGTATTGGTGAGACCACCTCCACCAAAAGGTAGGTCCCCAGTGGAGTACCACAGGGTTCCATGCTGGGCCAACTCCTGTTTGTCATCTACTTCTTGGTGATCAAGGCTAATATCAAGGGACTCTGAATCACCAAGGTCACTGATGACTGCATATTAGGAGCAATCATAAATTCCCCCATGACACCAATATTCTGTAAGATGGTCTAACACAGACAAATGACTGATGCCAAAGCCATGGATTAACACTCAATGCAAAGAAGTATACTGTAGTGAATTTTGGGAAAATGTCCACCCAGGCAAAGTACTCCATTGATAAGACACCCCTAAAAGTTGACCCAGTAGTTACAGATCTGGGAACATATGTAGACAGTAGTCTGTTCTTTGACCAATACATATCCAAGGTGGTAAGAAAATCATTGTGCATCATCCATCACATAAGTAAGGGTATAGCATACAAGTACAAAGAAGTTATGGTACCACTGTACTCAACCCTTATCAGACCATTCACTAAGTACAATGCCCACTTTGGCTTGTACCTGACTAAGCATATGCAACAGCTGGAACACCCACAGAGGTTGCTTACTAAGAGAATCCAGGATGTTGACACATTGTCATATTCAGATCACCTTAGAGCCCTGTCTCTACACTCAGTCTCCTACAGTTTGTTTTGAAGCAATCTGTACTTAGCACTTAAGGCATCTTTAGATCCAACTGTGATGGAAATTTTGCAAATCCATAAAATAAACAGCACAGTAAACACTAGATCCAGGGGATTTAAATTTTCCTTGCAACATAAATAGAATGTGCTGGTGAGACAGATGTGTCTCTCAGAGGATGCCCTTGCTCTCAAATACAATTCTCCATACATGTAAAGCAGAGTCCATCCCTAACCTTATTCAAATGGCTGGCCCCCCATGTTTCTTATAGACACAGACTGACAGCAAACATTCCCTAACATTGTCTGGGAAATCATAAATTCACCATCAGGCAGGCATCCATGTCTCCTATAAACAGAGGCAGACAATAAACATTCCCTTACTAATATACCTACTCACATAACCTTTTTAGCAATCCCCTAACTAATATATCCCTCCAGTTTATATGCACATGGCACAAGGAAATGCAGTTGGGTTGAGTTGTGTGGCTAAGCTTATAAAGGCCTCGATTGTTGTTATCCTAGTATATATCGATGAACCAATGAAACTATTCAAGAGTAAATCACCTCTTACATTCTTTAACAAAAAGGTAACTCACCTGTGGAAACCTGTAGATACCCAGCAGTTTAGCAACTGGTAGAGTCAGTGTTGAAAAGTCCTCCCCTATAACAATCAGAAGTTTCTTTTGCTTTCCACAGCTATAGTTTGGCACCAATATTTCTCCCTCAGCCATCAGACGCAGGGTATTCTCGACAGCTAATGCCTCTGAGTAGCAGGAATCCAGGACTTTGAATCCCAGGGTGATATTTTGTAATAGAGAATAGTCAGTATTAATCTTACTAATGGCATAAACGAGAGTCAGCATTTCCTGGTATGGAATTGGATCAAGCCTGTGTTTGGGTATACAATTTTATAAAATGTTTCATTATTACGTATACAGAATCGTATTGATTTCTATGTTAGGAAATTTATGAATACATAATAAATATTTTCTGTATTGCATTCTGACAGCATTCCATGTGTAATTCAGTGAAATACAGATTAGCTGAGCCAATGAGGGCAGTTGAGCAGACCTTACGTTATACATAGAATGGAACATTAAGTAATTACTGCTCCCTAAATATTCCATTTCTTATTATATCAAACATGCAAAACATGGGCTGTGCAGTGCATAAACACAGTGCAGCATCATAGACACAGGTGATTTATGTGATACGAGGGCACATATGACATTGTATATAATTCATACACTGAGAAACAATGTACAGAAGCGCTCAAAGGCAGGACTAGGAATTGTGTCAGGTGTGGGCAGCACGCATGGCATACCATGACAAGGTGATTGTGCCTGAGACATATTCTTTACACAAGCAACTTCATGCAGATATATTACTCTGTCTTGATGTGCCTGGATGGAATACATTAGCAAGATCCAAAAGTCCATATCACTGTGACAAGTGCAATATCCTCACAGACACCTTATAGCTGACTACACAACAGTATAATTGCATAAATGGGGGCACAGAATACACAGTACACCAGCACATTTATGAATTTTTATTATATAACATATAACTTATAATAACCACTCTAGGTGTGAGGTTGGTGTAGTCTTTGAGGTGGTTTACTTACAGGCACAAGGTGCAGGATCTGATTCCCACAGGGATTAATTGGTTAGACTTAAAATAGCCCACAAGGGTAGTTAGCCTTGTACTAATCTATGAACTGATAAGTTAATAGTAAAAAGGATGCATGTAGAAATATCAAAAAGCAAATATACGTCTGGTGACTACCTTTACTCAAGTGTAGTTGCCAAAACCTTGAACTCCCTCCCCCTTGCAAACAGAATACAAAATAACAAATCTAACTTCAAAAATCAGCATAAATCCTACCTAACCAATTCCTCAACATGCAACTGTCAACACCCACATTAACTTACTAATAAATACTTAGTCTTGCCTCATAATTATACAAAATGATATATTCCAAGACAAAATAATACAGTGACACCAGGCATGGTAATTAAAAGGGGTTCCTATCTGCATCTCGAATGTCAACAATATCGAATACGATATTGTCGACGTGAGAATGCCGAAAGTGCAGAACATCGAACGGGTAAACGGAAATCTCTGTAAGGGGACATTTCCGTTTACTACAATGTAGTGTGGTCTCGGAGTTTGTATATTTAAGTAGTGGGGGGTGTGGGGGGTGCAGGGGGGCTTGCCCCCCTGCCTACACCCTTTAGGTTTTTTTGGTTTATTTTTTTTTTTTTTATATCGGCATTCGAAAATTTAATAGTCCGATCATAACCGTTCGATATTTAGTGATTCGAACTATTACATTTTTGAAATGCTAATATAAACCCAATTAAAAGAACATCATCCTCTAACAGTAATGACCTGCACCTACTTTCTGAATGTGTTTGTACTGGGTGTTTTGAATAATCTTGCATCATGGTTATATTGAACAACATTATATTGAATGTGTAAATATTTCTGGTAATATGACGGGTTAAGTGGAGCTTTTCTCCCCAAGCTTACGCTGAAAACAGGCAGTTTTTGCCAGTCGGACTTCCCCCAGTTAAATATAAAATAAATAAATGAAACATCATTTTAAAAATATCTAAAATGTTGTATCAAGAAAGGATTGAAGTATAGTAGCTGTGTACAAAAGTCAGTATTTATGTTTGCATATTTTTATATATATATATATATATATATATATATATATATATATATATATATATATATATATATATATATATATATATATATATATATATATATGGGTCTACTTCATTTGGTCGACTCACATTTGGTTAAAAATGATTTCAGGCAGTGCACTTCACTGAAAGCTCATTTCACTGAAAGCTCATTTTGTCGAATTTCATTTAGTTGAAAATGAAATATAGCCCCTGCCCCAAGAAGAAAAAAAAAATGCAGATAGCCAAAACTCCTCACTCTGCTGTTGGTGAAAGTTTTAAACCAATGCAGTCAGCAAATTCAAGTGGTTCTTCAAATAAAACAAGAAAACAGTGAAAATCCACACCAAATGACCAGCTGATATTAGCAAACAAATCCTTTAATCGACAAAACGAAAAGACAACTCCAACCACAAGCGCTTTCGCCCGTTTGTAACGGGCTTTTTCAAGTGTAATCATATGCACACAACACAATGCTTATATATCATTTAGATGAAACCTTAATTGAAATATTGCATTGAATTGCTTAAACAATTAAACAATTACACAACTAATTAAAATAAAATGGAATAAATTTTCATAACAGTTTTAACAAAAATACCGCTCAAGTGAATAAATAAAACCCAACTGTGGCGCCCATACATTGCGCGTTAAAAAAGATGATGAATTCTTTTCAGAAATTAGTATAATGTAATAATATAATTATACCAGTGTGTGAAAATTAGAAATACCAAGCTCTGGTATTTGAAACCTTAAACTAAGGAAAACCAACAATACAAATAAATGAAAAACATAAAATATACCTTGCAATCCTATGCTAAAGATAATGTTGCTGCTACCACTACACTTATATGTTGACAATTTAAGTCAAATGGATGCCTTGCATACGGAATACGTATAAACAATAAATATGAAAAATACGTATAAAAACTGTCCTATACTAATGATGGTGCTGCTACTGCCACCAGACTATGCACCGTCAGTTTAAATCAATTGTATGCTTTGAGTGTAAAATGCACATGAACAATGTGTGTAAAAAATAGTAGAAAATATAATACATAACTGGCATAATTATGTGCTTTCTATCAAATCGTTGATTGGATGAAACAGAAATTTTACAAATGCATATGACATGTTGAAATTGAAATATGCATGCATGGTGTAACCTACTAAATGAAAATAAAACCTCCAAAATTATAACAAGATATTGCAAATATCTAATACATGAATAATAAAACATAATTACAATTGTTTTTATCATACTAAAAAATTTAAATACAATGTTTGTATAAATAAGTAGTCAATAAATAATTAAATTGATTTGTTGTATAAAAACCTACTATATAAATAAGTTAAATCAATAAATAAAATTGTCCGACAGTAAAATTTTAAATACCTAAAAAAATACACTGTAATAATTGTGAAATGTTCCAAACTGTTAAAAATAAATTCTAATTTATAATTTATTGCTTTTAGCTTTAAGGATGCAGGTTAAACTGGTTCCATCATTCAAACCTGGACCCCTAGTTGCATCCAACTTTAATTGCCACATTAATTCTTTAATACTTAAAACAGTCTGCCAATCCCCTCCTCTCATGTCAAAAACCACCCTATCCAGAAAAAAAAGCGAATGGACATATTGGCACAATTCAGAGAGTGCCTAAAAAGAGCATTTGTCTCCTTTCTTGTTTTAATGTCATTCATATGCTCGTATATCCTACGTTTCAACTCCCTTTCTGTTTTGCCCACATAAAATGATGGGCAGTTTTGGCAAATTCCTAGATATACTACCCCAGATGAGTTACAAGGAAAGTGTGCACTGGATGCAATAGTAATATTTCGGGAGGGAATGGCTACATGGTCAGTATTAATAATAAATGAACACTGGTGGCATCTGCCACATGAATAAGTGCCTTTCTTTTTGGCAGTGCCATGCACAAGGGTATTATGGTTAGAACCTGCTTTTCCCTCAAAAATACCCTTCAAATTAATGCCTCTTTTCCTAACGAAAGAAATTTTGTTTGGAAAAATACTTGTAAATTCATCCTGTAAAGAGACAATGGGCCATAGATTTCTCATTGTATTTTCAATGAAAGCTGCATCCTGTGAATATGTGTATATAAAATTCTTACCTAAATTCTTCTCTGAAGCCTGTTTCACTTTTGAAATAACTTGCTTAACGCCTAATAATGGAGGGAACTGCTGATCTCTTTTCTCTAAAATTTCATTTAAAATAACCTGAAAAAATTCAGCAGGATACATTCGGTTTAAGAATGAACACCTCAAAAACTCCACTTCCTCTAAAAATAATTCATAAGTACTACATATTCTAGAGGCTCGCACCAGTTGCCCCTTGATAATGCCCTTTTTTATATGTAAGGGATGCCCACTGGCAAAATGCAAGAAAGAATTACAATGTGTGTCTTTTCTAAAAATTTGTGAAACAAAACCAACATTGTTAGATTTTTTAGTGAGCTTAATGTCCAAATAGTGTAAAGACTTGTCATTTATTTCATAAGTAAAACGCAGAAAATCAGTGGTTTTGGACAGATAATCCATAAAATTCAGAAATTCTTGCTCAGAGCCTGACCATAAAATGCAAATGTCATCTAAAAATCTCTTATAAAAACTGATGTGTTTACTCCATTGGGTTGCATGAATGAATTCTACTTCCCATTTGTTAAGAACTATGTTTGCATAGGCTGTAGCATATGGGGCGCCCATAGCTATCCCACTCTTTTGTTTAAAAAACTCCCCATTAAAAAATATAAAATTATTACTCAAAATTATTCCCATAAATTCTAATATAGTGTTAATCATACAATTACTAAGCCCAGAATCCTTACTTATTGCTTCACCAAACCATTGCAAACCTTGCTCATGAGGAATACTGGGAAACAATTCCACAATGTCTATTGTAACCATGTACAAACTAGAATTGTTCATGTGTTGATCTAGGCTTGTTAAAAATTCCCAGGAGTCTTTGCAAATGTGTTTTAAGCCTGCTACATAGCTCTTAAGCTGAAAGTTTACAAATTTACTGAGCGGTTCAGTTATCCCCCCCGCCCCAGAAACTATGGGGCGAAATTTTAAAGGAGTTAAACCTTTGTGGACCTTGGGAATACCGAACAAAATGGGGGTTTTAGGTTTGGATACAAACAAATAATTATATGTTTTTTCATCAATGAACCCTTGCATCAGCAAGTCATATATGTAGAACTTAATTTTCCCAAGCGCAATATTTAATTCATTTAATGAAATAGGTTCATAAGTTCTTGTGTCCTGCAAGATATTGTATATGTAATTGTCATATTCTAACTGTCCCATTAGCACAATACCCCCACCTTTATCAGGTTTCATGACCCTGATACCTTCATTTTTTAATTTATCTACTGTTGTCTGCAATCTAAAAGGAAAATTTGGTGGGTGCTTAATTCGCTTTTTTGCAAAATGTTCCCTTAAACTCTTCTCAATTAGTTCTTCAAACATTTTTAATTTAGGATGAGTGGGAGGATTGAGAGTACTGCTTCTAGAAAGCAAGTACTCACCCTGAGGTTGATTTTTGAAGAAAACTGTTAAATTCAAGTTTCTTATAAACAGTTTTAATTCAATTAATAATTTGGGTAAATAACTTGCCTTGTGAGGAACATATTGCAACCCCTTAGTGAAAGGCTCAAAAAATGTCTCAGTTATCTGTATATCCGTATAGTTATAAACAGTAAAATCGTTCAAACTGCTAATGTTACAGATTCCCTCATCACTTGTCACTAAGGAACATTTGATTTTGTTGTGCTCTAAGTAATTCTCATTGATTAACGTCTTTTCCCCCAGGAATTCTGTTGAAATTGGTTTGATTTTACCCGTGGTCTTCCCTGGGGTACCTGAAAACCCTGCTGACCATTATTGTTCCCTTTCTGTGCTAATCTTTCACTCCTCCTAGGCATATCAGAATATCCGTACCCTTCATTCAAACCATGGTCCACTCTGTTCCCTAACTCGTCAGAATTTGCATTTTTCTTAAATCTTGGTGCTGGATAGGCCCTACCTTCACTATATTCAGCAAGATCTCTTTCCAGCTTTTTGGCTTTTCTGTCCAATACTTTAAAACAGTGCTCATCCACTTCCCTAAATGTATCATTGTATTTTTTCTTAAAACCTAAAAATTTTTCATCTTTAATAATGTTTTCATGCAACACATTCAATTCATTTAATATGCAATTTCCTTTGTTAACATAGTCATCTACCATAAGCTTTAACATTTCAATGCCAGTTTTGTTAAATAATTCAGTCAATTTCGAATGCAAAGCCAAACCCATGTGTGCATTATTCGGGTACATATAACAACGTAACCCTTTTGGCACATGATCGACTTTTATACATTTGTTTAAATAATTAATTTCAAGTTGTGTATTTTTATGTTCATATAACTTATTTTTAAAAAGTTCAAACTTGCTTTCCAATTGCTCAAACTGAACGTTAAAAGTACCTGCTTTAAAGCGAGGCTGTTGCTCAGCCCATGCCTTAAAATTAAAATTGTTGTCCAAGTAGGCAGAACCATTTTGTCCAGAAGCACTGGCAATAGGAGAAACCGCAGGATGGTCCACAATAACCGGATTATTAGAAGGTGTATGAGTTTTTGTTTCCTTACGTTGTTCGCCGTTCCTTTCTCTTTCTTTTCCTTGTTGCTGGTTACAAGGTAAACCAGAGTTAGCGGAACCATTAGCGTTCATCAACGTGTTGTTCAACTGTGTCAAAAGAGCTAGAACCTGATTGAGCTCCCTTCTCATAACCGGCGTGTCATCCAGTTCCTCCATAAGCAACAAAGGTGTGTCAATAAAATCAGGAGAGGATAGGTCTTCCGCCATAATTGAAACCAACCAACCAGTAAGCAGCAAAAAATGAACCAAGAAGAAAAAATGCGGATAGCCAAAACTCCTCACTCTGCTGTTGGTGAAAGTTTTAAACCAATGCAGTCAGCAAATTCAAGTGGTTCTTCAAATAAAACAAGAAAACAGTGAAAATCCACACCAAATGACCAGCTGATATTAGCAAACAAATCCTTTAATCGACAAAACGAAAAGACAACTCCAACCACAAGCGCTTTCGCCCGTTTGTAATGGGCTTTTTCCCTGCCCCAACGGGTTTGGCCCCTGCCCCACTGCAGTGCAAATCTGAAGTGAGAATATTATGTATGGAGGGTGTGGGAGTCATAGTCCCCCACATAATTCTAGTGTATTCACTGTTATATGAAGGTGTATCCATTAAAAAGATATATATATATATATATATATATATATATATATATATATATATATATATATGTTCAGTAAAAACTATTTGCAAAATGTGGGGGGCTATGCCCCCCACACTGCCCATTGTGAGGGGGAGCTTTCAGTGAAATGAGCTTTCAGTGAAGTGTGCTGCCTAAAATCATTTTCGACCAAATGTAATTCAACTAAATAAATGGGATCCATATATATATATATATATATATATATATATATATATATATATATATATATTGATCAACACACAAACAGGCAGGTCCACAGTCATCTAGAAGTGGATGTCTGTGAAGTTCTCTAACAGTTTGGTACGACACTGAACTGTGTTGCCTCTTGAGTAAAAGGATACCGTCACGTCTGCTAGTAGTAGAGCTGTCCCTCTTGGTCTGCATTTCTACAGACTTGAAGTAGGATGTGTGCCCTACTTAATGTGGAGCAGTCAGTACTGATGTGTGGCATATATCCTGGCCCCAATTGCTATGGGACAGGGGAGTGAGGCATGAATGGATGTCAAAAGAACCTAGTGTTGTCAAGGATCTTATGGTGCCACTGTAGGCCATGGGTCCCTGGTGCAATCTATTGCTATAGCATCCCAGTGATGTTAGATGTGCATTAGACATCCAGCTGTAGTGCCCCCATGAACGGACTAACATTGTGAATGCTTTATTGCATGTGTGCCTACAAGGATATCTACCACCTGGCCAAACACCACAGTGGAGACCAGACAGCCCAGTGTACACTAATGAAGACTGCGTATGAAATTACTGGTGGGGGGGTCTTCTTTGCTGCATATTATGACCTGAAGCACATAAAATATGTATTAGTAATGCACATTCCAGTTCCAATGTCCCAAAACCCACAATACAAGAATACTATATCTTTATCCAGGTGCTGAGATGTACCAGATTTTTTTAGCTCTAAACTTGAACTATCAAACGTTTGAGTCAGAGATGTATACAAGATTATAGTCACTGACAAGTTCCCAAGGATATAAGGTAAATTTTGTCAACAGATGAACTATAATGATGCATATGTTTATTGCTGCCATGTATTGGTTTGTGTGCATTCCACATCAGTTGTGTTATTCTGTCAGCCACACCATATGGCATCCAAAGGAATCCCTGCATGTAGACAAACATCATCTCTAAAACAAACATCATGATGCAACATGATTCCAGGAATGTGACATTGTTATATACAGTAGTCAGCACTAGCTTGCATTGGCCAATCACATAATGTGGCAACTGCTTAGCACAGTCATTAGTCACATGTTGACAAACATGCATTGTGGAAGAAGAGCTGTTTTAGGCCTTAATATATTCTACTAGAACATGCATAGTGGTGTACAAACATGATATACTTTCACACCTAGCAAGACATTCCTCTCATTGTCGGTAGGGCCCTTAATTTGCTTGGTAGTTTTCAGCATGTCCTAGGAGAAGAGGAAGTAATACTTGTTTGAAGTGCTGTATCCATTACGTCTGAAACAGATAAACTGCATAAAATTATCTACTGTACCTATATAGTAATGCTGTGCTGATCCTGCCCTTATGATCTATTGGTGACCTCAAACTCAATAGCTCCCAGAATTGCAGGTCTGATCACTACTGTTGGATTACAGCTCAGTTCTGAGATTTTCATTTCTGGAAACTACTGTCTGCTGATATACATCTGGATAACAGTATGTTACCTTCCTTTAGTAAGAGTGATATTGCCTTAAAGCATGTTGTATAATGATGAAACACTGCCTAAGAACAGCAACACCTCTCCTTGCCAATCATTGTTCTGCTATGTTTTCAAGTATAACTCAGTGGGTGAGCACATGCTGGTATCCTGCCAAAAGGTGAGGACAAATGATGATCCACGTATTATTCTTATCCTCAGAGACCTATTCAGTGAGGCATAGTCCTCTTAGCTATGTACATATCTGCACTCTGTGGTACATAACTGGTGCATACTTACATGTGTGGCAGATGTCTCATGGGGTGTTTCCCTTTGCTCTGAATCCCTCTGTATTCTGCACTGTCATGCATTATGGAAGCTAATAGTGATTCAGAAAGAAATTGCCACAGAGAGTATACTGTATGTGCATGTGCACCTAATACTATTTAAAATGTATTTACATGTTGCTCGGGAGCTGAGCCGAATTGCAATATGTTTCTTTGTGTAATATTGTCTTTCCCATTGATGTCACTGCTTGGATGGCTATCAGTGAAAATTCATGTGGGATGTAATATAATAAATAGCTGTCCTAGCATGAGTGTATGCTGCACTGCTGTGCAATACAGCTGGTTTGCAAGTTTATGTTTGCATTGATGCAGTGGCTACTTAGAAAAGGAAGCTTAATTTTAATGGCCAAAAATGCACATCCTTCAAGGTATCATCTACAGTTTTCTTACAAATGTGAAGGGAGCCATGAGAAGGACAGAATTACTTAGGTGAGGTGACAGGGGATGTTAATGCAAGTAGGCAGAATTGTCAATGAATGCTAATGAGTGTAAAAAAAAGGGCAACTTTGCTGCTGGCTGCTCTGGACCATTGCTGGACTCCTTTCTGCATGCTATTGAAAAGATGAAAAGCTGCTGATTTTCTCTATATAAGTGGTTTCCATTAGAAATGTCAAAGTATGGCTGGAGATCAAAACAACTTGTATAAGAGGTACAGTGCCATGTTTCCACATTATATCGCCATACATCACATACATCATACATCACATACATCATACATCACATACATCATACATCACATATTTTATACATCACATACATCATACATCACATATTTCATACATCACATACATCATACATCACATACATCATACATCACATATTTCATACATCACATACATCATGCATCACATATTTCATACATCACATACATCATACATCACATACATCATACATCACATACATCATACATCACATATTTCATACATCACATACATCATACATCACATACATCATACATCACATATTTCATAGTAATTTCTTGCCCAGTAGTGGTTGGTGTTGGTGGTACATCAAGGGATGACTGCTGCTCACCTCCACAGTGAGAGAACATTCCAGCAGATCAGGTAGTCAGGTATGTATATCAATGTATGTAATATGTGAGGGTGTTGGCACATGAATTTCTTGACATTGATAGGCTGGATTGTTTTTGTCCTGCATAGAGCATTTATGTATCACTCCAATATAGCCATGATGTGGAATGCAGGGAGACTAGATGAGGAAAATGAATGGACTTCAGGGCTCTCAGCTCTGGGGAATGAACTGAGTAAGTAGGCAAGCAGTGAGGGATTGAGGGACCACGGAGTGAATAAGAGAGGAAAACATTCAAATAAATATCTTAGGTTCTGATATTCAGTGGAAGCCTGTTTTAGTGCCTGGAAATATCCTGTATGGCAACTCTGCCTTCCATAGTGGTGCAGTTTATATTAGTATAATATTAAGCTCCCAGGTAAGTACAAGGCTAGCTGTCCTTGTGGGTTATGTTAAGCCTAGCCAATTTCCCTTCAAAGGTGAGAATAATCAAATCCTGTACCTTGTGTCTGTGAGGTAAATACCTAAACTATGCCTAACATATCTGGAGTCAAAATATATGTGAATCCCTCTTATGGGACTTATATCTTTATATATCTTTATAATTTTTAATATCAGATACATACAATAGTTGTCTTTTTATAATCATATATGTTTTAAAACTATAAGGTTTGTGGCCAGAAATCAAGTTCAGTATTCGTTATCTTCTACTAGTCTTATCTGTTTATCAAATTTCCTTCAGACAGCATCTAGAAGATTTATCTAAGTTTACTAGTGTGATCAAACATGCACTGATCTCCATGATAAGATATAGCACCATTTTCGAGTCTTCTGAAGATAAAATGCACATTTAGCTTTCTTTTAATACTAAAGTGTGAAATGCATATTTTAGAAAGGGTGTTTATTACTTTACGGACAGAGAGCCTGCAATGCATAAAAGGTAATTACAAAATGCAGCCTTGTTGATGTGCTTAAAACCAGTTGTAACCTTACCAAATGTGAAAGAAATGATATTCAGCTAAACGGTAAAAATACATTCAGGAAAATGTTTTCTTCAGTTGTTGAATTAACTTACGTCATACATTGCCGCTGTATTTCTTGCTTTGTGAAGCTCGTTGGTGCAGCACAACGTTCCATATATATTGGTGAACTGGAACCCAATATATAGTCTCCGTTCATAAAGTATTCATTAGAAGTGGGAAGGGATAGTTTACAGCTTGGAGCAGTAAATCTGTGATCTGAACAGGGAAGCAGTAACAAAACAAAGACAATCCAGGTTGTCATTCCTGAGGAAGAGACTCTATGACAGAAAGTAGAAAATGAGCTAGGAAAAACATACAGATATAGGTGGTTATTCTGCTGGCAAAGGCAAGAAAAGGTATGCGACATCTATTTCATTCCACATAGATAGTTCAGTTATATCAAAGCTGTCTTGTAAAACAGAAGCAACATGTAATACCATATTATTAACAAAGAAGCTTTGTCACTGATATGAGATAGTTACTGCATTGTTAGACCAGCATCTCTCCCTTCTGTCTCAGTAATGAGGGAGCCTTATATGGTCCTCTCCACAATACTTCCAGCTGCAATTCACCAGTTCCAATACTCCTCCAGAGCAAATGCAGCTGTTCATTTTTTACTTTAAAATATTGTCCCGTGTACTACTTGCTATTACTTACCACTATTACTGTTACTTGTATTTCAACATACATCATTTTCTGTTTATTGATCTGTGTATCACGCATTATACATAAACCATCTTGATATGGCCTTGCATTTTTTTAGATGCCTTTTACTGTAGGCTTCCTTCGGTACGTTAGTAAAATTGCAAGTGATGCAGGATATTCCATGGACATTAATTCAGTTGCAAAGAAATAAATCAAAACTTACAGAATATGAAGACTGCATGTACAGAGGCAAACACATCATAGCAATATCGATGCTTGTTGTGCACCACAATCACACAATAAAATGGGTGTCGACCAAATTAAACTTTAATCACTCTACTATTTTGCCAGGTTCTTAATGAACTGGAATTTGGTGATAGTAGTTGAACTAACACCTTCTAATTATATATTTGCCACTAGTAATATGTTAAAGGGAAGTAGGGTCACATCCCCTCACAATATCTTTCATTTTATATACTCCTTTTTCCAAAAAAAAACTGCTGTACCTATAACTTTGTAAGCTACTGTCATAACGCTGTGTTTTTATTTGCAATGGTTTGAGGTGGGTTACAAGAGTGGCTACATTCGCTAAAGTAATCTCTGATGTTTAATTGATGGCAGAATAAAGGAGACAATTTAAGAATAGTCCCAGCTGGAGAACTGTAGAAAGGGCTGTAAAATAGTTGCAAGAGTTCCATGCTCATGGATAACATCTTGGACTGCTTTCTGTTTAGTACCGAACAAAAAAAATAAATTTGGAAATGACTACCACACTGTAAACAGCTTCTCCTTAGACCCCCTCCCCCAATCATTACTCCTTGGAAATATTATTTACGGTAGGAGGACTTTCTAGATCTGAAAATGTCATTGCTCCTCACCCTGGTAAGCCCACAACCCCAAATCCCTTCCCTAATAATTCTCCAACAGAGATTGCTACCTTACTCAATAACTACTTTACTGACGCTATCTACAAACTTACTCACTCAGACAATAATGCCACTTCAAAACATTTTTCCACTTCTCCTACTAATAATAATGAAAACCTTTTCTCTCTTAAATCATTTCCCACCTCCTATATCAAATCTCTTCTTCTTAAACTGAAACTCTGCTCTCTATCTGCTGATAAGCTACCCCATTACTTTCTCAAAGTTAATGCTGGTTCTATAGCCTTCCCTGTTTCAATACTAATAAATAGATCTATTCAAGAAGGCACAGTTCCATATATCTGGAAATCTTTCTACACTATACCTATAACCAAAGGAGGTAACTCCACAGACCCCTCTAACTTTAGACAAGTAGCCATCTTATCACCACTTTCTAAAATTCTTGAAAAGTGCATCCACTCTCAACTACTTAGATATCTAATACATGAGAATCTCTTAACCCCTACCCAACATGGCTTTTGGCCTAACCACAGTACTATCACTGCCTTCTTATCTGTTACTCATACAGTTGCTCAGGCTAGAGATCATAATCTTGTTTCTTGTGTCTTCCTTGCCTTATCCAAAGCATTGACATTGTTTCAACAAAACTAACTGATAGTAACCTCTCTCCTTCCACTTTACAGTGTTTCTCCAGCTACCTTACTAATAGATTGCAATCAGTCTGATGGCTTTCTTCTTGCTCCCCCTTCTTGCCTCTAAAAACTGGGGTTCCCCAGGGTTCTGTCCTTGGCCCCTACTATTCAATATCTTTACTAATCAACTCTACTCTACTTGCAGCCACTCAAGTCTTATACAATATGCTGATGACTCCATTCTCATTACTACCGCTGTCAACATGTCACACCTCCATGCTCTTACACAAAATACACTTATCTCTGTTGAAAAATGGCTTAATGAAAACCACCTTATCCTAAACAAAACAACTAAAATGTTACTCTTCCTACCAATATTACTTTCCATTAAAACTCTACCTTTTCCATCTTTTCTCTGAATAATGCAGTTATCAAAGTTGATCCTTATACTAAACTCCTGGGTATGAGTATAGATGACCAACTGAAATTTTATCAGCATGTTCTCCACTGTATTAAAAAGACACATCAAAAACTGGTGTTACTGTATCAGAACAAAAAATTCCTTACACCAGATGCTAGGTTATCCCTGCCTAGGGCTTTCCTCCTGCCTTGCCTTCTCTATGCTGCTCCCAACCTCATAAACCTACAGTTTATATCATTCTCCCAACTTGAAAAAAACTTATAATAAAATCACAAGATTTGTTATAAACCAGCCTAATAATTCACATCATTGCATTGCTCTAAAACAACTACAATGGCCCAAATTCCTCCATCAACTTCTTATCTCTCAGGTAAAGATTGTTCACTCTGTCCTATATAAATCTTCTTGCCCACCCCTGTCTTTCTTTGTTTCTTTTTATACCCTCCCACTCTCAGAAGCTCTGGACAACAACTTCTTGATATACATAAACCTAACAAAAACAAAAAAATGGAAAACTACTTTATAATTACAATGTATCTCTAGCCTGGAACAAACTTCCTTGCTATATTAGAAACATCTCAAACATAAATCAATTCAAAAGGCAACTAAAACTGTTTCTTTTAAACTCAAGGACCTACCCACGCTTGGAACCTACTTGAACCCTCCACTTTCTCTTACCTTTTTTTCTTTCTTCTTTAGACTCATTTTTATTAACTTTTTTACTACTTTTTCTATGTATCTGCTTTTCTCTAAAATTTAAGTAGTTATACTGATGTAGTAATATGACTACTTACTATTCCTCTGTACCGTAAATATATGTCATTTGCATGTTGGTCATCTGCTTTTAGTAATTTTGTACTCTTTTTTTTGTACTTTGACTTAATTTGAAATTTTATTTCACATTATATGCCTCTGTTGTAAATTATATATTCTTTACGTTTGATATTGCTTATGTTTATTATAAGGTTATCATTCTATTTTCTTTTTATAACTGCATTTCACTTAATTTTTGTGCATATTCCACCCTTTATTTTTTACTTTTACAAAATTGTATAATTATATTATATTTATCCTTGTTCAATTAATTTTGTATGGAATTTTTCTGGAGCTTTTCTCTTCAGGCCTCCACTGAAAATGGGCTTCTAGCTCAGTTGGACTAACCCAATCAACAAATGTCAAATAAATAAATAAATACTCAGTCTTCATTAGGACATTCATTGGATATAATGTTCCCTTTGGCATGTATCTTTCCAGACACATGCAACAACTGGAATGTCCACAGGGATACCTTACAAAAAGGATACAAGGCCTAACCAACATATCCTACATGGACTGACTCAATGCCATGTCACTATACTCAGTATTCTAAAAACTGCTATGAGGTGACCTGTGTCTGGCATACAAAGCATCATCTGCCCCATTGCTGTTGGATTTATTGCACATCAGCAAATCAGATGACATCAGAAATACTCACTCTAGGGATCTAAACCTCTTCTGCGCCATTGACAGCATGGTTTGAAAAGAGAGGTATATCTTGCAGAGGATACCACTTCTGTCATACAGACTCCCTGTCCACATAAAACAAAGTTTATCCCTGTCCATAGTCAAGTGCAATTTAAATATGTGGATAAGAAACAGAAAATGTACTCCAGGACTGCCCTCTGTACTACTAATGGACAGATGCAGCTCCTAAATCATTTATGATGTACCTGGTATCCTCAAATTATTTATGTTATGATCTTAATTATTCTCATTAGGGGTAATATATAATTATTAATTATTGAATGGGTAAGGTCAATCTATAATCAAATGGGATAGGTTATTTTGAGCACAAAAAGTGAAAGTGGCTAGGCTTAAAATGGACTGCAAGGACAACTAGCCTAATACTTGCCTATGAACTATGAAGCTAATTACATTTCATTGCAAAGTCATCAGGCACTTCAGCAAGAAATTGCTTCTAATAACTATTATTATTACTGCAGTCTTATACTTTTTCTGAGTTAGATTAAATGGTGAGATTATCTTCTAGATTGTATGTCAGTTTTTTTTTAAATATTAAGAGTATAATTGAAGCAAAAGGATTTATTTAAGCATGAGTAGAGCTTGTTCAGCATTTTTGTTGGGTTTAATCATTTCAAATAAAAAAAGTAGAAATCTTGAGAATAAAATTATCTTGAGCTAGAATATATCAGTAATACATTATACACTGTAAACATACCGAAGAAACATTTAAACAACCCAATTTTAATTTTCTGTTTTTTATGCACAAATTGTGTTTTAACTGCTGGAATTGGTAATGACCAAGTGGAACAGTGAGAATAGAATTAGGTATCTTTATTGATAGCAGACTTAAGTAAAAAGCTGAAACACGCTTTAGCAAAACGTCCTTGCTAAAAGGACTTATGTTAATTTGGGGTCTATGTTATAACAGCAAATGCTTAAAATAGTGAATGCTGTATAATCGACACTTAAAAACCAAAACGGCAAAATGCTGAACACACAGAACAGCGATTTTTTTTCCCCAGAAAAAATAAATCGCTGGTCCAAAACCCCCCCCCACAAAATAAAGTGGGGGGGTTCTCCCCACACTTCCCCCAATGTGGGGGGGCTGTGCCCCCCATACTCCCTACTTAAGTAGTAGGGTATTTGTTTAATTTCTGCCTGTCTGTTATTGATAGTTTTTTTTTTTTTTTACTTTTCAGTTTTTATACACTGTTTGAAGCTTTTACCTTTCCCACCTGCTAATGACTTGTAAAGTTTATTAACCTATATTTTACAGTCATAGTATTGTTAGGTTATGTGAATCTGTGGTCTACAGTCATAGTATTGTTAGGTAACGTGATTTTATCTACTTTACACATGTTGCTTACTATTTGCTGTACTAAAGTCATTGTTTTCTCCTTTACCTGCTTATATTTCCTTTGATTCTACATCAACACGTACCTAGCTCTCTAATATCAATATTTCCTGTCTTGGACACTTGACTGCTTTTGCCTGAAGACTAAGGACCCTCTCCTACCGGTGGCTACATCTCAGTACCTTCTACCCTTGTTCCCTTATAGTGATAAGGGAAGCAAGAAAGTACGTTATTTTCTTACAGTTTTAGAAGTGTATAGAGCAGGACTATTTAGTTGTAGGTGGTTTAAGGTTGCTTCTAAGCCAGGACTGCCTGCAGCCATTTCCTTATAGTTGTACTTTTTCCCCACAACTTTTCTGAAATAGATTCCATCTATACCCTCTCCTGCCCTCTCTTGACCAGTTTTTCCCCCACTTATAATCAACCTCTGTAATTACTGTCTTTGTCCACTAGGTGGCATCCTTACCCAGCTCTACCAATCCCTCTACCATATAGCATATTGCTCTCAGGATTTCCTTGTCCAATACTTTGCTTCTCTTCAGTTCAATAAGTTGTATTACTATATTAACACCTTTCTTCTACCATCCCTCCCACCACTCAGCATGCCTCTCTTTGTACCTACATTACTTACCTTTTTTCAAAGTACTTTTCTCTGATTGTTCCTCATATCCTTCTTCCTTCTCTTGTCTCTACCCACTCCGTTCACCCTGCGGGCTCACTCCGCTCCCCTACCCTACCCCCAAATCTCACCCACCCCCACTGGCCCTGAACTTATACTTCTATAACCACACCCTCCTAAGCACACAACCAATCAGACAGTGCCACCATCTTAGTAAATTGAACCTCACCTACTTTTCACGTAACCAATCTCTACCCCTAATTAATTATAATCTTAACTCAAACTCCTCCTCTCCTTCTAACCCATAACTCTGCTAAACAACCTAATATTTCCTTGCCTATTCTACCATCATGTCTACTAAAACCACCTTAACCCAAACTAAACTACTACTCTGTGCCACACTCACATCTGTACTAACCTCAACATATCTAATAACCTCCTATGAACACTCAATTACTTCTCATCCTAACCATCCAAGAAAACAAACACTTCCATATACTCTCACATTCACCCTTAATAATATCACTATTTCATCCACACCTAGATACATACTAGTTAAATACCACAGACTTGCCCACATTAAATACAACAACCTTACTACAAAGAAATCCCTTTACCAAATTAGTAACATACATTCTCTTTTACTTTCTCTAAAAAAGCATTCCTTACTGGATGGAGACATACATCCTAATCCTGGCCCACATAATGTCCCATCCACTGGACATCTCACCAAAAATCCCACTATCCCCCTCATCCCCAACAAACACCCCAACTCTCTCCTCATTGCACATCTCAATATCCAAAGTGTAAATAACAAAGTGCCCCATGTTCATGCTCTCCTGGATATACACTCTTTTGATATTCTATGTTTAACAGAGACTTGGTTTAAACCTAAAACACATGATAATGAAATTATCCCACCAGGTTATAACATATTTAGACCTTGACCGTATAAAAAGAAAAGGAGGGGGGGTAGCATTTCTTTTTAAAGATGGACTACAAGTCAACTCTATACCCTATAACTCACCTAAAGAAAACCATGCTGAAGTCCTTATTTCCAAATTACAGCTCAACTCTAGTAAATCCTTATATATCTTTTGTATCTATCTACCTCCTGGAAACAATATCAGCATTCTAGAGGATATCCTGAGCTGGATCTCAACATCCTTCCCACAAGAAACAATTATCCTAGGAGACTTTAACATAGATTGGAAGAACATAAATACTGAACACCCTACCTCTCACATTAACCTTCAAGGCTTCTCTCAGACCATTACCTCCCCAACAAGAATAAACAAACCAAATAAAAAAGAGAGCATTTTGGATTGGATCCTTATTAATAACTACCACCAAAACTATACAGTCGGTATCCTCCCTGACGATGTAAGTGACCATTCCTTGACTTATATAATCAGGCAAAAGTTTAATACCTCTCACCTAACCTCATATAAGACTATACGGTCCAATAAGCAATTTAACCAACACCTTTTCCACAGTGAGCTCAGTGTCTGTGATTGGTCTCAGTTAAAAACCCTCCCACTTGAGCAGGCTGTCGAATATTTCAACTCTAAGTTCTTAGAAATCCTAGACCACCACGCTCCTAAACGTACTATCAGAACTAGGTCCAAACCTGCCCCCTGGCTTACAAATGAAACCAAGAAAAAAATCCTCCTCAGAAATAAAGCCTGGTTTAAGTGGTGAACTACCAAAAGTACATCTGATCAACAAAGATTTAGACATATGAGAAACATGACAAAAAAAAAAGATATTATCTCAGACAAAAAAAACTTCTACTGTAAAATGCAGCAAACTAACCAAAACAACCCTCAAAAATTCTGGGCTAGTATCAATAAACTCCTCTATCCAGGTCACTCAGGAACGCCAACCCCAACAGGTGCAACACAAGACTCCTATCCAAACTGCCAATGCTTTCAATTCCTTCTTCACAGAGGCTATCCAGTCTCTAGCCAGTCAACTAGCTCCTGATAGAGCCAGTCTTCTTAACTCTTCTCCGAGCTCTCTTCCTACCTTCCAATTTCAACCCACCTCTACAAATTATATCTATAAACTCATTCTAAAACTTAAACCTTGTACTCCTTCTGCTGACCAGATCCCAGCTGAATACCTGCAAAAAGCAGCTAAAGAAGTAGCTTACCCGATATCCATCCTGATTAATAGAACTACTAACGAAGGAATCATCCCTGACATATGGAAAATCTCACACATTATCCCCCTACACAAAGGTGACAACTCAAATAAATACTCTAACTATCGACCTATAGCCCTACTATCCCCCTTAGCAAAAATAATGGAAAAATGTATTCACCATCAGCTTCTAAACCATTTAATTCAACATAACATACTTGCTGAAAGCCAACATGGCTTTAGGCCATTCCACAGTACTACTACTGCCCTCTTATCTTTTACGGATACCATAAACAAAAAACGCAATAACAATGTTCTCTCTTCCTCTCTATTTATTGATCTCTCAAAAGCATTTGATATGGTAAATCACTCGCTAATTATAAATATTCTGAAATCACTCTCTCTTGATACTTTGGCTGTACAATGGTTTATTTTGTACCACAGCAATAGGCAACAGGCTGTGCTTTGGGAGAATAAACTATCATCCCACCTTCCAGTCACACTCGGTGTCCCTCAGGGCTCCATCCTAGGCCCTCTCTTATTCTCTATATTTATCAATGATCTCTACCTAGCTATTCCTCAGGCAACATGCATACAATATGCAGATGATTCTACTTTAATCTGTGCAGCTGAATCTTCAACAGAGCTACAATCCCTAACTCAGAAAACATTTAACATAGTTGAAACCTGGTTCTTAAAACATTGCCTTCTCTTGAATCTCAAAAAAACAAAGCTCCTTCTCTTTACACCAACCCACCAATCCATGCCCTTAGATTTCTCTGTCATTTCTAACAATGGCACCCTCATCTCCCCTGATTCTACCACCAAACTCCTAGGAATAACTATAGACAATCACCTCAGCTTTGATAACCATATTAACAATACTATAAAAACAGTCAACAGAAAAATGGGCTCCCTGTACAGGATTAAATATTTTCTCACTCCAACCACCAGAACTGCTATTGCCCACTCTCATCTAATCTCAACACTCCTCTATGCCTCACCTATTTACACCAACCTATCCAAGAAGAATCTTCTTAAACTCACTACATCTTACAACAACACTGCTAGATTTGCTACTGGTAATCACTTTAGAACTCATCACTGCCAGAATCTAAAACAACTAGGATGGTTTGAACTGCAAAATCAGCTTTATTTTAACCAACTAACCATTGTTCATAAGATCCTCAACCAGCCCCACAACACTCCTATACTCTCAAACCTCATTACTCCGTATAAAAATCTGAATAACTTACGCTCAGCTAACAAACCTCTACTTAGTATTAGTAAGTCTAATAACATGGCAGAAAACTCTCTTTTCTCTTACACAACTGGGAAATACTGGAATCTTCTACCTAGTGATCTTATATCACTTCCTTCCCTACCCCATTTCAAACAAAAACTCAAAATACACCTTAGAACACACTGGTTGTGGCCTTGCACTAACCCTGACTAACATATTACCTCAGTGACCAAGTTTCTCCTAACTCCTCTTTAATTATAATTTAATGCTCTTTCTGCAAACTTTAGAAAAATAGCAAACCCACTTTAGTGATGTTCTACCTCACATGGTTATCTTGAGCAACATGTTATCAATACTCTTCTGCAACCACTCTCATGAAATTGTAAACCTTAAGTTTAATCTACCTCATGTGAATATTTTGTCCCACATTATTGTAAATATTTGTCTTGTAATATACTATAAAATGTTTATATCTACTGCTATGTTAACTTGATTGTAACCTGACAAACACTGTTTGTATTTGTAACCTTATACATTTTGTTATAATGTATCTGTCTTTGGAGCTTTTCTCCCCGGGCCTCTACTGAAAATGGACATATATCCAGTTGGACTAGCCCGGTCAACAAATGTAAAATAAAAAATAAATATACCAACTCCGAGTTCACATCACAGTGGAGGAAATGGAAAAGTCCCAAAAATGACCCAGTTAGTTTTTTCCCTGGGAAAAAAATTGCTGTACTATGTGTTTTGGATTTCACGGTTTCAATTTAAAATGGTTGATTAAACAGCATTCGCTATTTTAAGTGCTCGCTGATATAATAGGGAACCTTAATTTGTATCACAAAAGTGCTTGACAAGGGAACTTGTATTGTTTTCATGTCTCTTATATAAAAGCCATTTCACTTAACTACATTTGTGAATAAAGCATAGCAGTGCTTCTGTTGCAGTTAAACTTTATATGGGGTCAACATGATGTGATTTTGTTTTCAGTATTTAAGCTGTTATTGAGTCACTGTTGATTTTCTAACTTCTAAGTGTAGCTCATTTCTCATTGTTTACCTCAGTCATATCATTTTACCCAAATCTGGCATGTTGCTTCCCACGTGAGCCTTTAAAGCTCAAACTGTGCATTCACCTTCCTTTAGCCTTATCTGTATCAAAATTTTGCTGTGTACCTTCTGTGATTTTTCAGTCTTAGATTAATGTTCTTTAATGTCTCAGTGCTAGATGCAAACAGTTTTTATAATCATTTTACTTACATTTCTTGGTTCAGATCAGTTCTAAAGTAATTATAATCCTTCCTCAGTATCTGACCACTCTGTCTTCCATACAGTTTACATAAAACCTGAAGTGTTCTGTACTAGCCCTCTTTAAAAGGAATCTGGATGACTGGATGAGAAACAGAAAATATACCCCTGGGATCCCACCTGTGTCCATGCTGGACAGGGAAAACGGGTGCTGACTTTGTGGAAACATGGCTAGGCTTATAAGGGCCTCCAGGCCAATAGCCTAGTATTGCCCTATGCACCTATGAACCTATGAACCTTTGACCCTATAATGTAAGCCTCCAGTATGTACATTTCATGACTGCATGATTCTATGGGCACATGATCTGAAATTACTTTAATCTTCTTAGATAGTCATCAATAGGCAAATGTGATTTCTTTGCACCAGCTTGGGAGAACCATTCTGCGTTTTTATGTGACTTGGCTTTAATTATATGACTGATGTTAGTTAATCTGTGGCAGTGGCAGTGGTGGTGGTAGCTTCTTCAGTGTTCTTTCATTTGTCTTGCACTACATTTAAATGATTACAACTTGTGCTTTCCTTTTCTACTTCAGTTAGCTTTCATAAGTTTGTCTGTTTCATCTCAATTGGCAGAAAAAGATAAAGTCCTGAGTGTGAACCAGGTGACATGAGTTTGATTACCAGCTCAGGCACCATTTGGAACTGGCATGGGGTGATGAATGAATGAGCTTTGCCTGCTCTCTTGTCTTCATGGCGAGGGTGGGAGTATGTGCTCAGGATTCCACCAATGTGGTTGAATTTCTAATGGAGATCAGAAAAAAAAAACAGAGGTGCTTGTTTGTAGGGAGATAGAGGCCTGCATGGCCATACCATATGCATAGGTATGAACTGGTTTTGCAAATTCCCATCTCATGCCAAACCCTTTCTCACTACAAGCCTGCTCAGGGAGATTAGGACTTAAAGGTACTCCCTTTATGGAAATCAACTACCCAGCTTGGCCAAAGTATATGACAGCTGTCTAGTTGCTTCACTTCCTGATGACATGAAATCACTTAAAACCCTACATATCATCTTGAGTGTACCACAGCTTGGTGATCTTTTTTACTATATTGTCTGTTTTTTTTTGGGGGGGGGGTAGGGTTGCTTTAAGCTGAGATAGCTTATTTCTCTTTGTAAGTGAACCACTAGATTGACTGCAAAATAATTAAAATGCTGTTTTGTGCTTTGGTAATCTTTTAGCAGGAGGTTTACTCTGATAAGTAGAAATTAAACTAACTGTTTTCTGAGTGTTTGATTGCTGGCAGCAACTTAGCAGAGCTTGTTTGGACATCATCCTTTGCTGCAGATTAATTTTCTTTTTCTGTGTGTGATGTCTGTTAGGTTAACCAGCCAGCTTTGTCTGACTGTATTTCCTTAAAACTGTTGTGCACCTGTAATTAGCCTTCTTGAATCCAGTCTACATTTTAACATACTAGCAGGAAGAGAATATGATACATCTGGCTTCCATCTCATTCCATCAATTAGAACTTCCACCACCTTATATGAGTTTTAAAACTGAACTTTTTTACCTAAATACTAAAGAGCATTCAGATTGTTGTGCTGTCAGAACAATTAGGGTGGAACGTAATACTTTATATTACAATTGCTGCATTTGTCTGTGGGTGAAAATAAGCTGGTTCAACACTTATTTGTCCCTTTTCCAAAACCAATTGCTCTAGGTTACAATCAATCCAAAACTGAAACTGTTAGCATGCACCAAGTTGAACTGTGTATAATTTAATAGCACCAAAGAAAATAAATTATTAACTTAATTTCAAGTTAACACCAATCAATAAAAATGGACTTGATGTGCAAAATGTAAGTCAGAAACAGGCATCATTTGCATCAGTTGTTGGCTAAATGGTAAGGCATGAAACCTAGCAAGTGCTCAATTTAAGCAAGATTTAAGATTCCATGCTTAAAAATCTTTTGGTCCTAGATGGGCACTGTGAAATAGTTCTGCATTCTATACCAGCTCTCTCTTTGGGACATCCACAAAAGTGACTATGATCCCTTGCATTTCAGTGTTGGCTCCGCTAGTTGGCTAAAATCCAGTTCAGTTGCAGGAGTCCTGGTTAAATGGCCCAGTCTGACACATTCCACTTTCCGTCACTGAAAACGGATCTGCATTTTAAATTTGACAGTTCCAGAATTGACAAGATGCAATTTCACAGTCTTTGTCTCCTTTTCCTTGAAAACCCCCTGCCAGTGTCTGTCTGCTTCTTAGCTTGTGGCAAAGATTCATCCAATTATGACTGGAGCAAGGAGGTGAACATCTAAAAGTCTGACATCTGAAGTCTGACTTTGGTTAACTATTTTTAAAGTCTGACTCAAATGAATCAGTTTCACTGCAATATATATTTTTCCAGGGCAGCAAGAGTTTGGAATTTCATTGTCCTAGCTTTGCAGTTTATGGAGTCCAGCTTGTGCCCTATCTCTTTATGTGTCACAGTAAATTATTTCTTTGATTAACATCACATCCAGAAAGAGGCGGGGACTACATCTATCACTTCCTTTTAAATCTTATGAGTCTTATCACTCCTTTCAGACCTCTTGGCTCCTTAATGTCTGAGAAGCAGAATGATTCCCCGAAGTTTTACTTTTGATGGCACATTTTGGTCTATGCCGAAACATCTGTTACTCAGTGCAGATGTTAGCCAAATGTATTTGGGATAAGGCCCCGTGTTTCAATCTCATGTTGTGTATTTGTTTCTGAAGACCATTTCTTAGTAAAACAAACCTCAAATGCATGCATTTTGTTGAATTAGTGACACAAATCTTTTAAATGGTATAGTTTCATGCCTTATATTTTCAGTATTGTTATTACATGCCATTACATGATATGCCAGCAAAATAGCAAAATGAATACACATCAGTATATCAGTATATGAAGGCAGAATCAACAAATGCTATCAAGACACAGTAGCAGTAGCACTATGCATGCCATCCTTAATAGCAACAGTAATAATAACAGATATAACAACAACAAGAATGTTAATGATAACCATGGCTAATGATACCAGTAATACATACATGTATTTGTCTTTTCTACCAAAAGAATTACTCTCCTTACAATGCTAGTAAGGTAGTGCTCAAGGGCCTGCAAGCTAGACTCCAGCAGTATATGGCTGGAGAACTGCCAGTTGTATAAGCTGGTTTTCGAAGTTTCTGAGTCACTAGAGATTAAGTTGTCAACATCCACTAGGTAACACACAAAGCAAGGAAGTTCCAGACAATTATTTATTACTATTTCGTTGACTACTCCAAAGCCTTTTTGTGAGATGACTGTAACAAACTGTGGTGAGTTCTCAGAGAAATTGGGATACATGGTTACCTTATGTGCCTCCTGAGGAATCAGTATGCTAAAATCAGAAGCAACAAGTAGAATGGAATGTGGAATAACTGACTGATTCAAAACTGCAAAAGTCTGCATTAGATCAGTTAGAAGGAGCAATCAAAACCAATCAAAGAAATAATAACAACCTCAGATATGAAATGGTATGATACTGATGAGTGAAAGTGAGAAACAGCTGAAGAACCTATGAGAAACATAACAAGCTAGCTTGCTACTTGGCATATTAAAACATATTTGTATGTCATCTAACCATATGAAGCCTTTGCAAATAGATGAAGAAAAGTAGATGATGTATCAGATTTTATTTTCTTAGGCTCGAAAATCACTGTAGATGGAAACTGCAGCACAGAAGATAAAATATGCTAGCTTCTTGGCAGGAAAGGGTACGGCAAATCTAGGTATGATTTTAAACAGCAAAGGTATCACTTATTCAACAAAGCTCCTAGTAATCATGAGAGATTATTTCCCAGTAATAACATGTAGCTGGGATAGTTGAACTATAAAAGGCTGTGCACAAGAAAATTAATGATTTTGAACTGTGATGTTTAAAACATAGAGAATTCAGCTGATTCTTAAGGAATTAAACCCAGACAGTTCAACGGAAGGTCTAATAGTAAATGGAAAACTCCAGCAGTCTGGTCAGATAATGTGAAGACAGGATTCACCAGAGAAGGCAATGTCGTTTGTCTTTTTGGCTTTTCCCGGTTAGGGGTCGCCAAAGCGGAACTCCGGTCCGCTAATGATGTGCAGTAGATTTTTATGGTGCTGAGTTGCCAACCTGATGCCCAACCTTCAGTGAAGGCACGCCCATTCAAATGCCAAAGGTGAAGAAGAGATGGGTGGCAGACTTTAGAACTTCTAAACATACCTCTCAACTGTCCAGATTTTTACAGCCTGTAAAGATTGTTGTCTAGTATTTTTGTCTGTTCCTCATAGAATTTGCAGTTTTCTGGCAAATCACTGAGAACTGAACTCACTAAATAATGATATACATTTGTGTTTTATTCTTCATATCTTTCAGAAACATGCATGCTAACATAAATCCTGTTATTCCAGCAACATTCTAAGTTTATAAGAGAATTTTTAGAATCTGTCCCTATTTTGGGCCTTTGCCCCCCCCCCCCCAGTTATTTTAGGTTTTGTCCAGATTTCTGCACTAAGAGGTTGAGAGTTATGCAGCTAGACAGTGTTAACCGAGGTAATTTATGTGAGTTGGCAAAAAACTTCAAAAACCAGCTGTTAACAGACAGACCTGGTATGTAAATTCCTTGAGGTTATAAAGGGTGAAACTCACCTAAATGACTAAATAGTAACAGCATCTCAGTTAGAATATCTTTTGTTCCAAACCACAATACTCTCTTGAATTTTGTGGATGATTAAACAAACCAAATAACAGATATGGAACAGGAGTAGGTAAGTAATACATTCTGCCAATCTTTAAACAGTTTCTAGCTACCTTTCAACCCATCTGTGCTTAACCTTTGGCCATTCAAGTGCTGTATTCCATTCTAAGGGTAACATTACATCTAGAGATATCAAAGTCCCACCTTTGGAACAACGTATTTCTTGGTTATAAGAGTGTACCTCACTGGACAGTGTTAAGAGGTTCCTAACATCTTATCCTGTTTCCTTTGGCTTGCTAAAGCATTGAGAAAGTCTAAGATATAAGTCTTTGGCATGTATGATAATGTTGCTTATTCTGGTTTTGATATTTATTATGAAATTTATCCTGTACGTCAACCATGTTTTTTCATGTTTTATGTTTTGGACTGTTTTAACTGTTCTATATCTACTGCTAGAATCATGGATTAGGATTTGACTTTTAACCTCACAGCTACACAGGAAAGTACAAAATAAGAAAAAAATATACAGAAATTCAATCATGGTGTCTAAAACAGAGGACTACAAGAAAAGAAATAATTTAACTAACTAAAACTACTGAACTGTATTTTTGTGTGTTATAATTTATTAATGACATTTCAGATGTTGACTGTGATCAGAGGTGATTGCTGTATTAATGAAATAATCAGAACGTGGATGTACATAATAAAATATGTGACCCCGACACTGTATAACTGAAAATGTGGTGTTTTGTGTCAGAGGTAAAATACAGTAACTGTGCCAACTGCAAGGATAACAACAGCTGCTGCTGAGTTCAAAGTCGTATATTTGTCAAAATGTGGTTGCTGCAGGCGATACTGATTTATACCATGAGGTGGTGATCTTAGGGTTGAGGGTCACACACCCTTGCAGAATAGGTGTGAGGACTTTATCACCATGTAAATCATTACTTCAAATCACTGTTGAAATGAATATTTAAAGGTCATATGGCATTTGCATTCCTGTCTTTTAGATGGATGACATGGAACTCATTACAAGTGCTGACCAAAGCTGCAGACCTAGCTGTTGTACAATGGCAGAATATACTGAGAATCTCTGAGATGCTGCATAAAGACAAATTAGTGTAAGACAAAGTGACTAAAGGAGGACCAAAAGTTTACACGTAATTCAAATTCTATGGGCTGCTCAACAGTCTCCCCAAAACATCAACAGAAGGAGGGAAAGATAACCTGAGTAAATACAGAGATGGAAGGAGCAGTAGGTTAGTGATAATGCAATTCATTACAACTCTAAAGAGACAAAGAACCACAAAAGCATAAGAATGATATAAAAAAAGACATAGCTGGAATGGTAATAAAAACGTCTACACTTACCTGCACATTGCAATTCACTTTTTTATTACTCTGTTAAGGTTAACTTAACAGTATCATCCATTTCTATGTGTGACCTGTGAGTACTGCCCTCATCAAGTCACTTACTCTAAGCAGGAAAGTTTGCAAGTGAAAACCTAATGAACTAAAATAAATGCTTATACTGAAGGTTACTAAAGCTTAGTGAATATACTGAAGGTTTTGTCTTATCATATTAAAGCTGTTTACGTCTTAGCCAGATTAAATAACATCCTGGGAGGGGAATAACCAATCACCACTTTTTATTAGCCATATTAGGTCAGCAAAAATGTGAGTTCATATACCAGCTCTAGAAACCATATCCATTGGAGCACCTAGATTTCAATAGTGCACTGTGCTTTATCTTGAGAAATTGTAGAGATATGACAGGTAGGTTTAAGAAAAACTGACAACAGAGACATGACAGACTTATGCCCCCAAAAGGATTGGGGGGACTTTGGTGACAATGGATAATGGTATCAATCTCAGTAGCAGAAGTAGGACATTGAGATAACGGAGAAAAATAATCTACACAATGAGTAATTGCAACAGATATACTGAGTCTGGAGTTTTAGTTGAATGCAGATAAAATATTCCTAGGCTTGCTCTTGATAAATCAGATATTGTAAAATTACTACAATTTTGTTTTTAGTGTGTGTGTGTGTGTGTGTGTGTGTGTGTGTTTGTGTGTGTTTATACACACACACACACACACACACACATATATATATATATATATATATATTTATATATACACACACACACACACACACACACACACACACACACACATATATATATATATATATATATATATATATATATTTATATATACACACACACACACACACACACACACACACACATATATATATATATATATATATATATATATATATATATATATATATATATATATTTTTTTTTTTTTCCCATGTGTGTGCCCCTCTGCAGCAAGCTAGGATCAGAAAGAGATAGTGTGTATGGAGGAGGAAGTGAGAGAGACATTACTGACAAAAGAATTCTTGTTACAATGAGTATCACCATTTTTATCCTAAAATATTACATTTCATCTCATCGTGATGCACTTACCTTTACTTGTCTTAGTTTTTGTGTGCCTTGCTGGTAGTAACCTGTATTTATTGGGTTTGGAAGATGATTCATGGGATCCTTTTCCCCACTGGTATCATACTTGAATTTTCCTAGGAGAATCCAGCTTCTACATGTTGACTCCATCTGGCAGTCTTTATTGCTTGTCCCCGAGCGAATAGCTATAATGCATTTAATGTTGCACAGGTTTATATTTTTAAAAACAATTCAGGAATTAAAAATAATTCAAGACAGAATTGACCTTTTCATTATAATCTTAATAATACCTTCGGAGAAATAACAGTTTTTAAGTACTGTGTCACAGATTTGCTCAAATACAAGCAACTTAACGTGAGGAACTTTGCAGGTATGCTTTGTATTAATAGCTGTCTTTGAAACATACATCCAAATTATAGGCTTTATCTAACTTGCACGTCTGTCATCAACACAGTGAAGTGCAAACCAATTAGAAATGTAAGTTGTGTATTTTTCTACTGAAAAAAAAAAGAAAAAGAAAAATCAATTCCCTGATGTCCCAGTGTCATAAATATCTATATTAGCTTTAAATAAAACAGCAAAAACTGTCCCATCAGTTGTAGTCGGCTATCAAGCTATTTTGTTTCTAAACATCTTTTAACATCCAAATTTGTGTCTGTCTAGCGTTCTCCTTACTTGCTTATGTCTTTAATGTATATTGTGATAGTGTAAAGGATCACCAGTTTATGCATTTATTACTTAGTGCAGTTCATTATCATGTTGTAAATCCTTATGATGTATTTAAATGTTAATGCAAAATCATTAAATTAGGACAACTAGGCAAGAATGCCATCAGTAGTAGTATACAGGTTTTAAGTTATGAATATGTGACTGGTGTAATGGTTTCAGTTAACATCCCTGAGGAAAAAAGGTACTACGCAGGAATGCAGTAAAGTGAAATGATAGCACCTCTCCTGTCTTGGATGAAAGAAACTGGTGATTCTCATACTTGAGAGCAACTTCTGAAGAAGATGAAGAGGGCAGGATAATATAGAGGCGCTTATGGACAGGCAGCCTGCTGTGTGAGTACCTACAAACACTAGCATATTACTCATAAAAATTGGTATTATATGCTCTGCATATTTGTTTCCTAATCTGCAGTGTAAAGAAAATATACGTATGAGAATTCCGAAGACTCCATTCTGTGCATTACCAAAACAATATTTTCTTGTATGAATAATGATTGGATGATACAAGGGGTTTAAATCCAAGTCAAAAATACAAAAAGAAACATTCATGACTCAAACTGAAAATAAATGTCCATGGTGGGGTTCTTATGCTGATTGTGTGGCTAGCTCGCTATTGGAATGTCAGTACTCGAAATGTTGAGTGCTAACGAGACAAAAAACTACAGAAGAGGAGCGAATCTCAAAACTCGTTCCTTTGATTTTCTTTATTGCAGGCTGCAAGCCCCCACACCCTCTTCAAACTATATATATAGGTTCATAGGTGTGTACTAGGCTAATTGCCATGGGGCCTTTACAAGCTTAGCCCATAGGATTACCCTGGCATTGTGCCACCTGACCTTAGTTTCCAGTGCCTCAGTTGAGTAAAGCCACTAGAGTGATCCCTGGGGTGAATTTTCTATTTCCCATCCACTCATCAAGATTTCTCTTGAAGAGGGCCAGTGAAGTGCTTTGCTTGACATGTATGGGAAGTCTACTCCATAGCATGGGCAGTCTCTGGGTTATGAACCTGTCCCTCCAGCATGTTCTGTTGGTTGTGGTAATGAAGTTGAGGTTTCTAGAGCATGTGATGTGGAGAGATTTGGATTTCTTTAGATGTAGCATTTCTAACAGAGCTGGGTCAGACATGGCTTTGTAAGTCAAGCATAGATCACCTCTAAGTCGGCGATAATAATTCAGAGAATAGTTGGAGTTTTTTTAGTCTATTTGTGTATATATATATATACACACACACACACACACACACACACACACACACACACACACACACACACACACACACACACACATGCATACATATATACTAACTTCCCCTTTGCCAAACCTAGGAGAAAAGGGAATTTTCCAGAAAATGGCCATCTCAGACTTAGTATATTTAAATCCATTTTTTCTGCTATTCATTCTCCAAATTTTGGAACTCACTGTAATGTGTCCTGACATTTCAAATGATTACCTATTTCTGTTTTATGTGTCTGAGTCCTATAATGTAAGTGTTACAGTTGGCTTAAAGACTATCATTGAGGAATAAAGTCCAGAAACGTTTCTGCCCCTGGCTCCATCCTTTAAACTACTGCTCTGCATAGAATATCTAAGGTACCTTTGTATGTATGTCCAGAAAAAGAGCATATGATTCATTGATGTAATGTTGTTGATCCAGAATATGATGGGGTCCAGCTAAAATACAGACTAGCATCAAAAGCAGTTTGTCTCACCAGTCCATCATTCATTTATGTCTGTCTGTGTATCATACTATAGCAAAATAAGTAATTAATGCTATGGCACAGCTCCTTTTATGAATGGGTGCCAACACCTTTAACACAAATCTTAGGACTGATAAGTGTAACCATCATTTCCAGTCAGCTACTGCAGTTCCACAACCTCACCCAAGTATAAAGTGATAATATGGGAACCCTGCATCTCATACCATCTATCATGCTAGTGACCTGGCTGTACCTTCTACTACAACCCTGCCTGTCAATGATTTACTTTGTGTGTCTGTTTCTCTGATGTACAGTCTGATGACAAAGACATCTGTCTTAACAAGTTTGCAGATGACTACAACCTGGGAGTTATAATCAATTAATCTGCTGAGTCCAGGATCTTACAACAGGAATTATCACAAGGAAACACATGTTGCCAAGACCATGGTCTAAAGCTAAATTCAAAAAAAGTGCAGCATAGACTTCTTTGGTAAACACTGGTTCCCTCATGCCTATCACATGGAAGGCACCTACCTCAAAATTACTACTGTTATCAGGGACCTGGGCACATTAATAGACCAAAAGTTCTCCTTTGACCATCATATTGCAATAATCTTTAGAAAATTCTTGTATTTATACCAAAAGATTATGAAAAGTGTGTCTTCTGCATCCAGGCATTTTGTCATTCTACTCTGTATCTCTCTTATTAGACCCATGAATGAATGTATACTGCCACCTTTGCTATGTAATTGACAAATGAAATTACCCAAACTGCAAAACCTCGGTATCCCCTCATTAAGAAAATCAGTGCCTTGAGCTCTAAGTCATATGCACACCACATTAACTCTATCTACAAACTCCTGTGGGGTGACCTTTGCCTAGCTTACATGTCCTTATCAGACGCTGTCCTGTGTGACCTTTTACACATTCACAAAGCATAAAACACCACAAACATTAATGCTAAAGATATAATCTTCCACCCCCAGTGTAACCAAAACCTGCTATAGGGATGGACTCATTTCCCCAAACAATAATATCCACTGGAGAAAGCTCTCTGTATGTATAAGCAAAGCAACTCTCTAAACCTCTTTAACCAACAGCTTGAAGAATGAGGGGAAATAGCAGGTTCACCCCAGAACTGGCCACTAAAGCCATTATGGAAAGGGCAGCATTTAATACATATTGCATTGGCTAGGCTTAAAATGACAGAGACAGGTCAACTGCCTGGAAGAACCTTGTAAATCATCTATCCTAACCGTGTATCCCAGTGGTAACTACGGTACTGTGCCTCACGCAGTTTGTATCCCAGTCATGGGTGGAGTACACTGCCTGTAACAACTACCATTACAGTGTGAATCCTTGCCTCCACCTTGCCTACCCTTCTTGTCTGCATTCCGCTACAGTTCATTCCCACCTGTTTAGGTCATGTAACTACAGGTATATTGGTCTGCCAGAAATTAGTATCTTGCCGGACAGATCAGTGGTTAGTACCCTCACTCACCAATTAAGGATCCTTCCTCTGAGTGTCATTTATCAGAACTTCTCTCTTCTGGACAATCGTACAGTATCCCTATCAGGACTATATTACAGTGGACACTGGATGCACATCTGTGATGGAGCAGTCAGTGAATTGCAGTCATTTATTATTTGTTTTACTAACACCACTAAGTTTTTGAAATTTAAATTGAACTACTTTGAGGTTTGTACTGATTTTCTTAGCGTGATCATAACAGAGGATTATGCGCCAATCAATCATAACCTGCTTATTATGTGTTGACACATGGATGCCAAGAAATTCACCTCAAGAGAGAAGCTTGTGAGATGAATAGCGGTGTTTATGTCGAGAACACATGATAAAGGGATATGATAGTTGGCCTGCTAATGATTCTTTGTAGTGCATAAATATTTATAGAAACAGTAAAGAAAAAGAAAAAAATAGTGCAAAGTGTTTTGCTGAGTGTCGTATCCATAAAGCACTTAACAAGTGCTGTCAGAAAGATAGTTGTGTAACACAGTCTCTTATGTTTCAGCAATGCTGCAGGTTACACTCACCTTGCCATGACACTCAACTGTCCAGATTTTTTCAGAATGTCCAGATTTCTGCCTCATATGTTTGGTTTGTTCCTCATAATATCTATCGTTTTCTGACAAATCACTATTATTGAAGTTAATAAATAAGGACATACACATGAATTTCAGACTTCTTATCCTTCAGAAAATGCAGGCTAACAGAAATCCTGTTATTCTAGCAACTTTCTAAGTTTATTAGAGTAAGTCAGTGACACATAACCAGTGCAGACAGAAACAAATTTGGTTTTATTCTTACACTGTTGTTTGTTGCTCAGTACTGGCAGATTTGACTAAATAGCATGAAACCTGGCCTTAACAAATTAAGCAGGGGCTGCTTAGAATTTGTTAAGATAGAGTCTCATGCTGTAGAAGCACTTAACTGATTTGTTTTTTTCTCAATAGTGGAGCATAATCTCCCATGCTCCATGCACTACAATTAGGGTAATAAGGTACCTCTACTTCAATTTATCAAAATGAAGTCCATGCTAGCAATTATCCACATAGAACAGATATGCATGGGAGATCTATTTTTATGTGCAAGTAAATGGAACCCAGTAGACACCACAGGAGTAAATAATGACCTGAACGGTGTCGTAAGTAATGTGGAGCAGAGTGGCTATCACTCACAAATGCTGAACCCTTTGAGAGATGAAGTTATTAGTGGCAGACAGACCAACAGAAAGCCGTATTTCCCTGAGAGGGTGTGTAAACAAACAAAATGCCCAGAATATTTGGCAAATGTGTTATACTACAAGGTGTAATTAAATGGACCCATTAAAATGAAGAAATTCTTAACAGGATTTGGTATGTCTTAACTAATTCTACCGAACTGCACAAGCATCTTTTAGATAAATCACAGTTTGTATGTAAATATGATAATTTATGTTTCAGAAATAGAGAAATATCAAATACACATAATATACACAATACACATATTGTAACACATCAGTGCTGTATGTGCTTGTTCTATAAATATGTAGTTAATAAGATAGAGTTTGTTCACCCAGGAACAAACAGAATATAAATTGACACAGTATCCATGTCATACCTGTCAACAGTCAAAATTTTTGCCTCATATCTTTCGTCTGTTTCTCATAAAACTGTGGTTTTCTGACAAATGAGTGACAAACCATTGAGGATTTAATTCAGAGAATAATGACAGTCCTTTGAGTTTCAGACTTAATATCCTTCAGAAAATTAATTCCAATGTAAAACCTGTTATTATACAATGACTGGTCATTAATATTCAAAAACGAACATACTGATTGGCCAGCCCAACCAGCGTGCCCATTGCAAATCCAAGAATATACTAATGGGACAAGGTCCGGTTGCCCAGACTTTTTCCGTTAGTATAGCTCCTGCTATTTTTTTACTTTTTTTATGGCTCTGCAGAGGTAGCAATGGAGACAGGAAGATCTCTCTGTTCTTCAACTCATATAACATAGCAAGCTATCTTAAAAAAAAGCAATGGAGATCTTCCTTTCTCTGTTGCTACCTCTATACAGCACTGATGTACTGCGTAAGCAAGGGAGATCTTCCTTTCTCTGTTACTACCTCTACCCAGCACTGATGTACTGCGTAAGCGTGGGAACACAAGTCCCTTACGCATGTGCAGTACATCAGAAATGGCCCAGGATACTGGAAAACTGAGGAAGGGCAGCACAGAGGCATTATACAATGAAATTATTTAAGAATAGTAAGTATTTTTTTCTTAAATAATGTCATTGTATAATAGCAATGACCCATGGCTGGGTGTGGGCAATGCTGGATTTACCCACTGTTACCTTTGTTTGGTCACTTGGGCTTCGCTCTCATGATTAAACCACACCAACCCTGGGTAAATCCAGCATTAAGAAGTTCAAACACAGATGCACGTAGGACCTTTGCACGGCCAAAAATACAAAAAGTCAGAGAGAGGAAAGCCAGCAAATATGGATGGTAAAAAATCCCAAAATTTACTGGAACCTAGGGGTGGAATCCCCTGGAAAGCACATCAAAACACATCAAAAAATCCATACCGGTTTTGGCTTAACATAGCCTTCTTCAGTGGATAACAAACAATCAAAAAATAGTCACAACCCAGTATATATATATCAAAATATATATACCTAGGTAGATGACATCAGAACCAATAAAAACAAATGATTAATTAGTAATTACAATTGGTCATTAAGACCAGGTGGAAATAAAGCTCCAAGCTTAGTAATCCATTTCTTTTCTTTAAAGTTAAGCATCTCATGCCAACTTCGTTTATCTTTGCAAATCCCATTAATATGATCAATAGTGACAAACTTAGAAGAAGCTGTAGTGTGTTTTGTGTTTCATCCACAAACTGGTCCCCCTGTGTTCATGAACATTATTCATAGGCATCGGAATGCTCTAATGGCTGAGGATAGACTTGTTCCTTTTCTTAGAGATAGATGTTCTTTCTCGTTTAAAAGGGGACGTACCATAGGTTCTAGGCTTGGTCATTATAAAAAACCTTTGTCTGATTCCAAAGCCCCTGTTCAGTTATCTCTCACAGGGGGACCAGTTTGTGGATGCATCCCATGTAGTCATTGCTCCTTTTGTGTCCGAATTTCCAACACTTGTGAATTTAGCAGCAAAAACACGTCCATGATTTTTGAAATCAAGTTTTGGGCTAATTGCAGTACGGAATGGGTCATATATTTGGTGACCTGTACCTGTTCTGCTTTTTATGTGGGGCAGACTTCTAGAGCTTTTCGTCTAAGAATCTGTGAACACCTTAGTGATATTAAGAACAAACGCCTCACCAATGCTCTATATAAACACAGTTTAAAACACACTACAGCTTCTTATAAGTTTGTCACTATTGATCATATTAATGGGATTTGCAAAGATAAACGAAGTTGGCATGAGATGCTTAACTTTAAAGAAAAGAAATGGATTATTAAGCTTGGAGCTTTATTTCCACCTGGTCTTAATGACCAATTGTAATTACTAATTAATCATTTGTTTTTATTGGTTCTGATGTCATCTACCTAGGTATATATATTTTGATATATATATATACTGGGTTGTGACTATTTTTTGATTGTTTGTTATCCACTGAAGAAGGCTATGTTAAGCCGAAACCGGTATGGATTTTTTGATGTGTTTTGATGTGCTTTCCAGGGGATTCCACCCCTAGGTTCCAATAAATTTTGGGATTTTTTACCATCCATATTTGCTGGCTTTCTTCTCTCTAAATCCAGCATTACCCACACCCAGGCGTGGGTTATTGCTTAATTCTATCAACATTCTAAGCTTCTAAGAGCAGTATTTAAAAAGTACCCTTATTTTGGCCTTTGTTCCCCCATTATTTGTGACTTTTTCCAGATTCCTTGCTCTAAGAGGTTGAGAGGTATAATGCATCTGTATCTTGCTACATATGCTAAATATGTCACCTTTGATTTTTGTCTGGGTTTCAGATGATGATTTGTGATATTTGCACAAGTATCTTAACAAGAACATAATCTTATATTAATCATATAAATATCTTGAGGAAAATGATAACAAGGTAATAGAAGAAAAAAGATTTGCAGATGGTATAAGAAGATAAATTTTCCAAGTTATTTGTTGCACAATTCTGATTTAACAGTAATAATGTCAACTTAAATATTTTGGAAGGTAAATTTTTGATGACTACACCTGTGAAGTTTAAATATGAAATTCAAGAGAGCAAACTCTGGAAAAACTGAGTTAAGAAAGGAGAAAGCAAAAAAAATGTGTTTAGGTGGATAAATGAATGTTTCCATGTTGTAAGCATATTCTTCTCTAATATACAATGAAGACTATACTTAATTTTTAAAGTGCTTAGATGTAAGTAATGTGTATATATTCATATCATAATCCTAAACTTTATAGATGCACAGTCACTATATCTATATCAGCTCAGGTTATTTACAAGGACTATGGCAATGTGAAGGCCTGTTGGAGGGAACTCAAATTTTTCATAAGTTCTTAAAATAGGTGAAATCATGATATATGTATTTGAGAAGAAGTAAATTAATGTGGATAGTTTCTTTTTATCTTGGATGTTTTCAGAAGTTGTGGCCAAGTACATCTGTGCACAGGCATGCCTGAACTAAAGGCATGCATTCAAGACAGAATAATATAGGGGTTTTGTATGATGCCTATAGGGTTGTCCTTATATGGACACCCTGATTGCTTCATTCAAAGGTGTGAAGTGAGAAGATAGGACAGATGGACAATGGTGAAACAGAACACAAGGAGGGTTGTGCTGGAGGAGGTGGTAGAGAAGGGATGCTACATTTTTATTGGGTGACACGTGGAAGTTTGGGAAGGCTATAAGAGAGAGGATTAGGTAAGGAGAGACATGATGAGGAGTTGTTTACAAGAATGTAATTGCAGGGCTGTGTTTCTGAGGGTGCGCGCCTCACCCTCTGAGTTTAAAATCACTATACCGAACCCGTGTAAACATGTAGGGGTTTTACCCAATTATTGTTGTCAAGTTAGGTCTATCAGTTGCATTCAAAAAGTGACATCTCTATATACATATATATTTAAAAAGTATGTGCAAATGGTATTGGTTTGTCTATGGAAAGCATTCACTACTGAATTGCCTTTACATGGACAGATCTGTGTACTTGACGAAGCAAAAAAATATTTGCACCTGAAATCCACAATTTTAATACCATCATGCATTCAATGGAATGGAAGCATGACATTTGAAGTAGTAATTGAGGCAATCCTTTTAAAATTACTGTTTCTTAACAGAAACTTATAAACAACATGTCTAGCTGTTTTTCAGTACTCTGACTAAACATATTTACTATTAGGAAGTGCCAAGATGTGATACTCTGCAGATGGTTGTGGTTTAGGTTTCATTAAACTCCCATCTAATCTGTTACTTTCTGCATTTTTTCTTTTTAAATAATTAAAAAGAGTTTTAATGGGACATGCTAAGAGGTGGTGAATGTTTCTAATTTCAGTGCCACTCAATACAGCTCATTCAAACTTACCTGAAGACTATCTATGCCTATATCATGAAACACACACGCACACATACGAAACACACACACACACACACACACACACACACACACACACACACACACACACACACACACACACATATATCTGTGATATTGTGATTTATGGAGAACAGCATGGCAGACCATAATTTGCATACAAAAGTGCAAATCAGCCTGAATTTATGATAATAACTAAACCCGTCATATTTCTCTGACATCAGTCAAGTTTGAGAGCAGATGCTTTCAGCAAAGTGCAAGCATTTTAAATATATAATTTATTTCAAGGAAATGTATTTCTGTCAAACTAAATTAAATATTATATGCAGTTGTATGTTAGCAATGATGGTAGAGGTAATGGTAGAAGGTGGAATTAACAAATGTCATTTTTTGAAGCTGAGCATACATGGCTGCGTTACATAAGTAACGTGTGGTGCAAAGCCATTGAGCATTTCACTGTGTGCATATCTGATGGCAAAGGATATCCTCATTTCTTGATCATATCTATTGATATGCTTAAATGATTGGGTATGCTGCACTCTGTCATTGATTTTAAGATTTCTTTTGTTATGGCACTGCACTCATGGCTTAAAAAGGGATATATTTGTAAGGAATTTAGGCATGCTTTCATAACTTTTGTTGCAAGGATGATGAGCGTGTTTATTTTTGAATAATCATAGTTTTGTTGTTTTATTGAGATCACTCATATATATTGTTCCAGGTTATTGCATGATACATCAGAAGAGGTCAAGACAGAGAAAAGGCAATTTCATACCTGAGGACAACTGAGTTTTTGTGCAGATTCTTAGAACATGTGACAAACATCTTTTTGGAGAAAAGGAGTTCAAAACAAGTCAAGTGCAAAGGTGTGGAACCAGGTGGTTATGGACATAAATGCTGGTGGTAGTAGGAACTGCACCTTGTCACAGTACAGGAAAAGATCCAAACAATATGGTAAGATATGCCAGAGTGAAGGCAAGATGGAATGCAATTTCACATAGCCATACTGGTGGGGCACTTCCTACACTTATCCCTTTAACAACTGATGAGGAGTACCTTCTGTCCATATGGGATTTCTGCATTAATACCCAAAATGTCCAAAATCATGTTCCATCATTTTAGCTAGGGTCTGGAATCCTATTTATAGTACTTGCACCATTAAGAAAATCAGACTGTCAACATTATCACTCAAGGATATTCAATGTTGAATCAGGGGTCTGTATTAGAACATTGATGGCTAAAAATAGCAAACACCCTTACCTTGACACAGCTTAACCGAAAGCACTAAATTTCAAACGTCCAAATCGCTAGGCCATTGTCAGGAATTTGTCATTTCCTCCACTGCAGTGCAATCTCGGAGTTGGTATATTTAAGTAGGGGGGTGGGGGGGGGTGAAGCCCCCTACTTTATTTTGTCTGTTGGTTTGTTTTTTTTGTTACCCCTGTGATTTTTTTCCCTGGAAAAAAAAATGCTGTTCTGGCCGTTCGAGATTTAGTGCTTTTGGTTAAGCTGTGTCAAGGTAAGGGTGTTCACTGTTTTTAGCTGTCGATGTTCTAATATAGACCCTTGAATCAGTGATGCAAGTTTCTGATGCTGTTCCACCCATACGTATGTAATAGTAATCCTCTGGGTAATAGGACTTGAAATCTCTTTTTCCTTTGGCAGCAGTACAGCACACCATAGTGGGAAAATATAAAAATCTAGACCGATTTAATGTTTTTAAATCATACTTCATGTAGGCATTACTTATCCTTCATGCTGGACTAGTTACAGAACATACAGCCTTACAATTTAAAGTATTAATTTAGAATCCTATAAAATGAGTGTAGGGGTATACTCCCACTACTTACAGAAACTCATGAAAAAAGACCGAATGTTCAAAGGTGAACTTCAGCTTTGTACAATATAGCCTGTAGGTAGACATACCTAAAATATAAGACCAAAATTATAAAATTACTTCCTAAATGTCAACTTGTAGTGTAGCTGTTGTTGAGATAATACTGATGAAAATGTGTTGGCAGTGAAACTGGTGTATTTGTAGGCTGTATTGAGTTAATAAACTTTGGAAGGAAACATTCGTTCCTGTGTCTTTTGCTTATTGTCCTGAGTTTTGGTCTTAAATAAATTCTTCATATCTCCTCAGAATATTTACATGGCTTGAATTGTTAACTCACTCATGCTTGCAGCAATAGTAAAGCTATATTCTATGTCACATAACTCTGGAAGTATGTCTGCTATATATCATTTAAGCCTATAGCACTTTAAAGGCAGAACACATACAGTACTATTTTTACAATATCACTTAATTATGTTGTTAAATTTGCTGTATTTAATGTGATAATTAAGCTTGTTAAATGTTTGAAATTAATTTAAACTAAACAAGGGTAAACATGCTTTATTTCTTGCTGTCCAGTGTAACAAATGTAAGGAATGTTACACTTCATTATCTCAGTGCAAGAAGGTGTCAATGAGTTAATGGAATAAGTAAAATACATCATCAAGCATAGAGATTAAGCTCTCTCAGTGACGTTAAAAGTACTTTGTCCCCTGACACTGCTTCATCTGACAAAAACAACACGAGGGCACTTCAAAGCCAGCGCAATGAGTTTATTATAAGCAACATGCAATGCTTTTACCACCTTCATTAACAATACCAACATTTAGTAACACAACACAGCACATAATTCAGTACAACCACCTTGGCAGCATGAAAGACACCCTACGGTGGTTTGGCTTGTACTACTCTAACCAAGTAGGATCCTGTAAGTGCCCCCTTGGCAAAGCCTGACCTCTGTCCAAGAGCAGCATTCCTGATAGGTCACTCACACATTCCCAAAATTATACTGGTCCAGGAAAGGGAAAGGGGAATAAAAAGATGGTGGAGACCATACAGCAACCACCCAACAGGCAGCAGACATAAGGAATGAGTTCCTACTGGTTCCTGTCCCTGCAATACCTGACATCCAGGTTATCCAGCAAAGCAAATGTTAAACAAGAGATACTAAACTTCTTAATAACATTATAACCCTGTGCCCACAATGATTTGGGTCATAAATGTCTTTGAGGTGTACTAAAGCTCATTATGGGCATAAGAAGCCTGACATGAGACTAACACATCTGGGAGAAAAAAAGCCAGTTTGAGATTGAACAAATTCCACCCTATATGTTGTACACGAATCAAATCCTCCAGGTACCATATGGAATATTTGTCTGCAACATCCCAATGATCAATAATCCCAAAATGCAAAGGAGAAGTCCTGTCCACACTGTGAAATAAAAGCTTTCATGCTGCTTCCAGGGTGGCTGAAAGCTCAACCCCAGAATATGCTATGTACCACAGCTGACCAAACTAACATACAGCTACAATTGTTGGTGTGCTACTAAATCTCTCAAGATCTTGGACAAAAGCCTATGCTTCAGAATCATGCCTGTTTTTATCTCCTAAATGGAGTATAATAACCTATGGCTGAGCTAACTTTGATAACAGCTGCTGCACCTTTCATAACATCTGGTCCCAAATCATACCACCAAAACCTTTCCAAGTAACATCCTAAGTTTAAGGATCTAGTCTCAACTGCAAGCTTCCTCATCTAACCGTTGCACTCCTAGCTGCCTGACAAACAAATGAATGTTCCAAAATCAAAACCCTTGGATGATCTGTAATAAAAAGTGAGAATCAGATTGTGCAACAAATAAAACCATCACATATTTTAGTAGAGACCTATCTAACACCACTCAGAAATGCTCTTGATGACCATCTGCCCAATTTGTTTATGTCTAGTGTTTGGCCATCTCTAGCAAAGTCTGAAGCTTGTCTTGTTTGAAAGGAATGGCATGATTAATCAATACCTGGGAGGCTTGGGTAGCTAAGGCTTTGTGTAAGCAAGAATTTTAGTCTCTGGGTATTACCTGTGACACATTCAAAAGGACATATGTTAAACTGTCACCACCACTGGACAAGAAAATCCACCAAACAGTGAAAATCCAACAGACGGGTGACAGAGTAACAGGGCTGAGGCTCTGTCCAAGATCACCTGATTGCCCAGACTGGACTGATTAGTTTGGGACATGGCTACCCAAACCAAAACAGCATTGTCAATTATAGAAGCAAAACTACTTTTCAGGGAGCCCAAGTGTACCAATGCTGAAAGCTTCCATGCATAACCAGGTGAGCAAAGTGGCCCATGGGTGATAGATATGGTAATCATCTGATGGACATCTCTCAAGATAGTTTGTAAAAGTATTTTCTCAGTAGGCCACAGGAAATCAGTGACTGATCCTTTAATCTATTTCAACCATTTAACAATCTGCAAACCAGCCAGTACTTTGTGAAGTCCTGAAACCAACCACTCTAGTAAGCAGGCTAACAGCTGCTAAATGCACTTTGGTCATTCTGGGGACCTCTCTGTCTTTGTCCAGAGGAAGGTTACATTACACACTGCAAGGCACAGTGAACAAAGTCTCTCTTCTTCTTGGAGGCTTACCCTGGTCTAAAGAGCTGAACCCTATGTAATGTTTGCATTAGGGAGCCTAGGAATTCCACCAAAGCATGTTTGCTGTTACTCTCCAATAATCCACAGGTCACCTGGGATATAATAGGGTGAGACTTATGATTCTGGGCCCAACTGATAAAATCTGGGCACCAGGAAAGCAGAATAAATGCCAGCAATAACATTGCAAGTACCAGGGATATATTTGGCATGGAAAGACAAACTGATAGATAAGCTATGGAGGGCCATAAAAAGATTGAAATCAAATAGATATAGATGATTTTTTTTAATCAAAACTTGCACCTCAGCCTGATTGTCTAAATCAAATAACATTTTTTGTTGAACAAATCATCCTGCCATGCTGCATTTACTACCCAAGTAGTCATGTGTTCTAAAAAGGTAATATATTTTCTCCTCTTTGGGTGCAAGAAAGACAGCCATGGTATGGAAAACCATTGCCACTTAAAATAGGCTCCCATGCATCCTTTGTTATCATTTTGCTAAAAAGACAGCCCATTAGAATTCATCAAGAAAATTGGAAAGTACATGTCTGCTTTCACCTGTTAAAAACTCTTAACTCTGTGATGTTTCTGGTATCTTCCATTTAGCATGTTAGCTGGGGATATAGTGAAATCCCTCCCTGGAGCCAGCATTCACCATGTGAAATTGAGAAGGCCAGAAGCTTCATTACTTCTCTAACTCTGACTGTTTTTGGCTGACAAAATTATCTAAGATCTGTCCTCAGCTGACCCAGTTTGGCTTGTGACAGTCTGAATGAGGAGGCTATCACATCCAGTTCTAGGCCCATGAAAACTAAAGACTTAACTGGACCATCCAGATTATAATAGGCCAACAGAATACCAGTTGCTGACACATTTCCACTAACCTAGACAGGTCTTCCTGCACATCATGCTCCCCTTCCCACAATTAAAAAAGTCATCAACACAGTGAACTCTTCACTGCTAGGCCACTCTCTGCTATCAAACCACTGAAACGCTGTGCCAAACTTGTCAAAGGTGACACAAGGCATGGAACGGCTCATGGGCTTGGCCATATCAAAGTAAAAACAACCCTCACACTGCATGCCTAGCAATGGCCAATCTTGTTCAAGAATTAAGAGTAAGTGAATGGGCAATATAGTATCCAGTTCAGCAAACCATGGGTTCTTAAACTGCCTGATTATCTGCAACACATCATCTAGGGAGGAGTACTTGACCTTAATCTCATTGTTGCAGATGCAGTCATTTACAGACAACCCACCTAAATGAAACCTGACCTCTCTCTTTTACAGAAGCAATCTACTGAAGAAATTCTAAAGGCCTTAAAGGGGTGAAACTGAAGGGCTGCAGCATTTATTTACTCATGTACTGCCTTGTCCAATAATTCCTTCATCACTCATAGGAGAATATGAGGCTAACTACCCTAGTGGGCCATTTTTAGCTAAGCCAATAATCCCAGATCAACATCAAATCCTGTATCTTTTGTCTTTGAGGTGAAGACCTTAACCATCTTGCCAAACCCACCACGTACCTTGAGCCAGCCATAAACTTTTGTTAAGGAACCATTTGGTGGATGCTTCAGATTTCATAGAAAACCTAAATTTAAAACCCTGTAACAAAGCTAAAGTATCCTGTTGATTGTGATCATCTTTTAAAAAAACAAGTTAAAACATCAGGCTTAGGTGAATGAATACATAAGTTCCTAGTGGAAACCATGACAGGAGTTCAACACCCTATAGCCTTCAAAGCAAGACTTCCCTCCTTCTGGTTTGCCAAGGCTTCCAGTGGCTTGACTTCCAGTGCATTATCGGGCCACAAACTTTGAACCCCTCTTTGGCCCAGCATTTGGTAGCTGAGTGCCCACAACTGCAGTGTAAACAAGAATAAGCAAATGAACATAATAGCCATGCAAGTTTCCCTTTATTGAAAACTGGCCTCTCATTCCCACTCTAAGAGGACTTCTGTGGTCTCGCAATCATAAGCCCCAGCTAAGTGTCTGCATAATACTTATCCTGGTTCAGAGACAATACCTGCCAGATAGTTGTTACTTAGCCATGATAAACTTACTCTTAAGAGAAAGGATTCATGTAGCATTAATAGATAGGTTAATAAATGCAACTCTTGGGAAGGATCCCTTTCGATGGCAACTGAGATATAATGTTTGAAACTTACAACACAATTGTCCCATTTTTTTTGGGGGGGTGTAAACTTATTCAGTTGTCCTTTCCACAGATGTGGTAATGCTGATACCAAGTCCCTGGTTTCAGGGCTATCACTGTCCAAGATGTGCTGAATCCTGTCTGGGTTGTCTAGCTCAAAGATTTTGACATGAGCCACCTGACATAGTTTCTATTTAACCGACGATGTTATGTGAGTCATCAGCTTGTGTTGAGGAATACACCAGTCCAGAGCATCATCAAAACTCTAATCTTCCCCAGCTGCAAATGAGAAAATGCTAGGCCACTAAGACCAGCAACCTCTGAACTTCTTTGTACATATTCTGAACAGGCCATCAACGTGGTAGACAACTTCTTATGAATAACCAAATCAAAAAGCCTGGACTTCCTTTCCTGATTGAGAGTTACTATAAAACCCTCCAAATATTCATCCACTGAATGACTACTGCTGTAATTCACTCAGACATGGATTGTTCAGCAGAGACTCATCACTTAAGAAAGCTGCAGAGGGCTGCTCTAATTTTTGTAGTTCTGCTGGGTCTTTCTGTGACCTCCTTCTCACTTTCCTGTGTGCAGACTATTTCTCCACAGCTTCATTCTCAGTGATATGCTGATTTTTCACCACTCTGGGTGACCTTTTTGGATTGTTTGAGGCTATCAGCTGAAAATTCCTAGAAAAGGGGCCTTGGCCTGAGATGCTGTCTCCTTCCACCTATTTTGCATATTCCTCAGGAATGTCATATTCTTAAAAAAGAGACATAGTCTTAGTCAAAGAAGCATTGTCTTAGTGGGAAAAAAAGTTCACTTACATCTTGAGCATATCTAAACAATCCTGTCTTGGTTTGTGATTTACTGTAGAGTTGACTGGTAAGAGAATTTTTTTTTAATTTATATTGTATTTTTTTATCACTGTTTTTCATTGTTTATATGTAGGAAGGGACTGTTTGTTAACAAGATTTCCTTTGATTCATATTTTTTGTTTTACCTTTAACCTCACTGTTGGTTGTTAGAAAGGGATAGGTTTTAGACAGGCAAACTCTAGCCACTCTAAGGGTCCCAGGCAGCTATAAATTTACACAGACTGCAGAGAGGAAAATCCTGAGCATATCTAAACAATCCTGTCTTGGTTTGTGATTTACTGTAGAGTTGACTGGTAAGAGAATTTTTTTGAATTTATATTGTATTTTTTATCACTGTTTTTCATTGTTTATATGTAGGAAGGGACTGCTTGTTAACAAGATTTCCTTTGATTCATATTTTTTGTTTTACCTTTAATCTCACTGTTGGTTGTTAGAAAGGGATAGGTTTTAGACAGGCAAACTCTAGCCACTCTAAGGGTCCCAGGCAGCTATAAATTTACACAGACTGCAGAGAGGAAAATCCTGAGCATATCTAAATAATCCTGTCTTAGTTTGTGATTTACTATGGAGTTGACTGGTAAGAGAAGTTTTTTTTTTAATTTATATTGTATTTGTTATCACTGTTTTTCACTATTTGTAGGTAGGAAGGGACTGCTTGTTAAAATGATTTACTTTGATTCATATTGTGTTATTTTACCTTTAATCTCACTGTTGGTTGTTAGAAAGGGATAGGTTTTAGACAGGTAAACTCTAGCCACTCTAAGGGTCCCAGGCAGCTATAAATTTACACAGACTGCAGAGAGGAAAATCCTGAGCATATCTAAACAATCCTGTCTTGGTTTGTGATTTATTTTTCTTTACTGTTAAAAAGAAGTGCAACTGCATGTGATAAGCTACTGCATGCAAAGGAATTACAACTTCTGTTTGGCTTGGTTTGTAGAACTTGTATGGTTAGAACAACTTACTGTACTTTATTATTTAGTTGCATATTGCTGGTGTGATTTTTTTTGTCATATAACTTGATTATCTTTTCAGGCTTGCTAGCTGTTGCTGAAGCACCAACCAAGGGGAGAAAACGCTGAGAGGAGAAGAGGAGTTCAGTTACAGATTTGCTGTTCTGAACTGTTTGGAAGTTTCTAGAAGGCCAGTGCTTGATTGGGCTAAAGGGAAGTCTCTGTGTTCACCAGTGGGGGTGGTTAACACTGAACAGCCTGCCTGAACCTGGAGGAGTGGTTACTACCTAGAAGCTGTAGTTTTACTGGCCATTTTGGGTCAATTCTATACTCCTTGATCTGTCTCTCTTAAAACCCGGCTGCCCCGTGGTTTTGGCATCTTTTCAGGCTTGCTAGTTGTTGCTGAAGCACCTTCCAAGGGGAGAAAACGCTGAGAGAAGAAAAGGAGCCACTTTTGTGATTTTAAGTATTTTCTTCTGATTTTTTGTTAAGTTTTACTGCTTTGCCACCTACTTTTTGGCATTTTCCAGCTTGCTAAAGTTTATATCTGTGACAGTAACAGTACTTGGAACACATCTAGAGCCTGTTTACTGCATTTCCTGTGTTGCACTTAATTTAAAATCGTTTTTTTCTCTAAAAACTGCATTTTACCTGATTCTGGCCTAGCACTCAAGTATGGGGTCATTTATTGCACTATTGTGATTATTTTGCTGCTTGTGTATCTCTGCTACCTTTAAACTAAAACAAAAAGAAAAACAAATCTTGCTTTTTTTCCCACTTTCTGAAAGTTAAGAAAGTTCAGTTACAGATTTGCTGTTCTGAACTGTTTGGAAGTTTCTAGAAGGCCAGTGCTTGCTTGGGCTAAAGGGAAGTCTCTGTGTTCACCAGTGGGAGTGGTTAACACTGAACAGCCTGCCTGTCCTTGAAAGAGTGGTTACTACCTAGAAGCTGTAGTTTTATTGGCCATTTTGGGTCAATTCTAAACTCCTTGATCTCTCTCTCTTAAAACCCTACAACTCTCTTTTTGCGTGGTTTTGCGCACTGAGCAGTGTCGGGCAGTGCCGCCTAAACAGGTTTAAAGTATTCCAGGCTCCACAAAGTCTGCTCTTCACTTTTTCCCTTAGAACTGTTCAAACTCTCAAAGTAATTACTCTATTCCCTTTCTAAAGCCATGCACTTGCTCAGCTCTTATAAGGAAACACTAACTAACTAAAGCACTACACTCTCCTTGACTTCTCATAAGTATTAGGCTCCCAATTGATCCTTCCTGATCAAGTGAAAAATCAGTTCCCTTCCCTAATCTGATCAGTAAAAAAACAGTTCCCTACACTAATCTGGTATGTCTAAGGGTCAGTTTCAAGGTTACTCTCCAGTCCAGCTGGTGAATCTGGGAATTTTGAGGCAATGTTACAATTGCCTTATGTACACAGACACCCCTCTCCTCCTTCCAGCAAACTCTAGTACATGTGAGAGATGCAGTTACACAGCCATACTGGAGGCAGAGTTCTCTCAACTCAAGACTGGCACAGTCAGGCAGGAGGAAAAGGTAACCACCCACACCACAAATCCAGTCTCACATAGACTTATTGCATCTGCATACCCAACACATAAACATACAAAAACATACTTGGAGGCTCTAAATAAAAATCTGCCTAAACAGCAAAGACCTCCTAAGCAGACATCCAAGCAACAGCCACCCCTCAACAATACCCACGAATCACATATCTCACAAAATCTGTGTGCCTCACAGTCACAGCCCTTAAGGCCAAACAACACACCAAATGCACTTGTTATACGGGACTCTATTGTCCGGCACACTGACGTCCCACTCACCAGACTGAACAAGGAGAAGGTCACTGTAAGCTGCCTGTCGGGTGCCAGGATCCATCACATAACGCAAGCACTCAGGTCACTCCAAAGCAAGTACAAGTATGACTTTGTCATTGCACATGCAGGTGTGGATGACCTGAGATGTACCTCCCTGGACTACATGAAAAGAGACATAGAGGAGCTCTCTGGCCATGTAGCCCAGGCTGGTATGACCCTGACCTTGAGTAGCATCTTGCCCTCACCAAGAATGATGCCACAGTATAAAGACAAAATGACCAGTTTCAACAATTGGCTAAAGTATTGGTGTCATTCAAAGGGGATCCAGTGTCTGTCAGGCTGGGATGACATGCTCGGCAAGCCACGTTGCTTCGCTAGGGACGGCTTGTACCTGTCACCCTTAGACTTTTGTATACTGGCCAAGGATCTTGTCACCACCATAGTGCCTTTTTTAGGCAAGGCTCAAAGGACAAACCTACCTCCATAGACAACCCAAGGATAAAAAAACTAAAGGTAATGCTACTCAATGCCAGAAGTCTAAACCTCAAGATGCATGCACTCGAGGCTCTCCTCAGTATGGAGAAAATCGATGTCTGTGCAGTAACAGAAACCTGGTTCAAGGCTCCTGAGAGCACACTAGCACTACCAGGTTATAACTCATACCATGCGTTTCGGCCCCAAAACTCGGATTGAAGCACAAAAGGAGGGGGAGTATCTATATTCATCAAAGATACCTACACCTCCAGGTTAGTGGCACTGCACGAAGCATCGGAAACCATCCATGTGCAACTAACAGTGGGCAAAACTGCCTTTCACTTTGTAGCCTGCTACAGAACACCCTCCCTATTACAGGAACCCCATTTGGCATTCCTGAAAACACTGGAGAATATGAAGGTCTCTCCAAACACTATGTTATTGGGTGACTTCAACTACCCAAACATTGACTGGGAAAACTACTCAAGCCCAAACACCCTCGCCCAATGGTCCGTTGAATTTATAAACTCTAATGCGATGGAACAACTGGTCACCACTCCCACAAGAGGGAACAACATATTGGACCTGGTCATCACCAACATGGGGACTCTATGTTCCACACCAGAGGTAAACCCCTCATTGGTAAGATCAGACCATAAACAAATTTTCCTGGACATCCATATCCCATCCCCACCCCCAGCCAAGAAAATCACTGTAAAGAATTTCTCAAAAGCCAAATTTGCACTTCTCAAGACTGAGGTGGAATCCATCAAAGCCCCCAGGCCAGAGGATAATACAGCCCAATCTGCAGAATCCTTTACAAATGCATTCTATGAGCACCTGCAGGAATGCATGGATCGTGCTATCCCAAATAAAACCAGGAGACCGGTCTGGTGGACCCCGGCCTTAAATAAGCTATACAACAGAAGGAGGAAGCTACTACATGACAGAGCAAAATCCCAAAAAGGGAAGGCATCTCTGATCAGTATTAGGAATAAACTTTGATCCCTCATAAAATCATCAAAGGCCAGTTTCGAAAGAAAAATTGCCCTAGACACTAAAGATAATCACAAAGCCTTCTTTAGTTATGTCAGGAACATGGGTGTAAACTCCCAGATATGCTCTGAATTGTTGCATAACGGTACAAAATATACCGAACCTGCAGACATAGCCAACATCCTGGCAGACAGATTTAGTGGAAACTTCGCCCCCCCTTCCCCTCCAAAGGAGCAAATGCCTATCCCAACTAAATGTAACCTCCCTGACATCACAGATGCATAGGTGAAAGCTGCCCTCTCCAAAGCAAAAAACACAGCATCTATGGGACCGGACGGTGTCCCAGGCTGTGTCTTACATGAGCTCCAAGAAAAACTGAACCCTCACATTAAGTCACTGTTTAAACTTAGCCTTACTACAGGATATGTACCCAAAGAATGGCGTACAGCTACAGTGGTCCCACTCCACAAAGGTGGTGCCATAACATACCCCAGGAACTATCACCCCATAAGCCTGACTAATCTGGTCTGTAAAGCTATGGAGCATATTATCATGGAACTCATAAACAAAGACATTGGGAGCCTCCAGACACTGGACCCTACCCAATTTGGCTTTGTTAAGGGCAGATCTTGCCTCTTAAACCTAGTTGATTTCTTTGAAACAGTTACCAAAGCCATAGATGAGGGCAAGGTAGTCCACCTGGACCTCTCAAAAGCCTTTGACACAATACCCCACTTGGGCATCATAAATAAGCTTACCAGCTTAAGTATCAACCCCTATATCACAAGATGGGTTGCAAACTGGCACAGAGATAGAACCCACATGGTCAGAATCGCAGGTGTCATGTCTGAATCCAAACCAGTTACAAGTGGCGTCCCACAGGGCTCAGTTCTGGGACCTCTCTTGTTTGGTATATACTTCTCTGAGGTTCAGGCTAACACGGGGGGATTATGGCTGACAAAGTTCGCAGATGACTGCAAACTGGGGGCCATAATCGAATCTTCAGCTGACACAAGCATCCTCCAAAAGGGTCTCACAGAGATGGATGCTTGGTGCCAGAGCCACGGCCTCAAGCTAAATGCTAAAAAGTGCATAGTCATCCCCTTTGGGAAAAACAAGGTGCCTACAAATTACCACATAGGTGGTAATCCATTAATCTGGAAGAAGTAATTAGAGATTTGGGGACCAACATAGATAGTAATCTCTCCTTTGATAATCACGTTGCCAAAGTGGTTAGAAAGACCTTCTATATAGCCCACCTTATCACGAAAGGGTTTGCATCTAGATCAAGAGAGGTCATTGTGCCCCTCTACTTGTCACTCCTCAGGCCCATAATTGAATACAATGTCTCTTTTGGGATGTACCTTACCCGACACCTGCAGCAACTGGAGAGTCCCCAAAAGTACCTCATCAAGAGGATCGTGGGCTACAAACAGATGTCCTATGCAGCACGACTAAAGAAACTCCAGCTCTACTCAGTTGCTTACCACCTACTCAGAGGCGATCTATGCCTATAGTACAAAGCCATGTCAAAACCAGAATTAATGGACATGCTCCACCTCAAAAAATCTAAATCCCTTAGAGCTACACGCTCCAGGGAGCTAAACCTCAGCACAAAAATAAATAGGACATGCTGGAGGGACAGATTCATTTCCCAGAGGCTCCCCTCACTCTGGAATAGAATCCCAATTCATGTTAGACATAGCCCCTCGCTGACCCTCTTCAAGCGAAATCTGGACGCGTGGATGGGAAATTGCAAATTCACCCCTGGGATCTCTTCTGTGTCCCTGCTAGACAGAGGCACAGTAAACTAATCTTAAAAGGGTACCTTCTGTGACCTACTTTACAAAGGCACAGTAGGCTAATCTAATAGGGAGGTGGAAGCCAAATACACTCTGGCTAGGCTTATAAATGCCCTAGGGTAGATAGCCTAGTATCTACCTATGAACCTATGAACCTATTTAAGTTCACTTTGAATTCTGCAGTTACTGATTTTGATTAGTCTTTTCTTTTGCAATATTTTATTCATTTGAAGCTGAATATGGACTCAGTTAAAGAGTATGTGATTAACGATTGCCTAATGCACAATTATCTTGTACAGTGTAATAAATGATAAGCATATTTAAAGGTAACAGCTGATAACACTGATGATCTGTGTTCCTCGTGTCAAAAGTTGGATGATTTGGTTACCATTATTAGAAATAAATCTAGACGATGATGATTGCACTTGTGCAATTGGAATGGCTTGGAGAACTGTTGTTTCATATATTATTGACTGGACTTCTTCTTCTTTCAGCTTTTTCCTGGTTAGGGGTCACCACAGCGCATCACCTGTCCACTCATGATTGACAGTGGAGTTTTACAGTGTCGAGTTGCCAGCCTGGCACCCAACCTTCCACAGAAGGCACACACGCACTCACACCTAGGACCAATTTAGAATGCCCAATCCACATGCAGCATGTCTTTGGAATGTGGGAGGAAACTTGAGCACCCAGAGGAAACCCATGCGACCACAGGGAGGACATGCAGACTCTACACAGAAGGCACCCCAGCTGAGGATCGAACTGGAGAACATATTAATGACTGGACTGATGAACTAAATAATGTTAGGCATAGAACAAACAGAACCCATTTTGGAAATGATGCATATATTTTCTGCAAAGATCATTCAACCCCTATGAAACAAGATGATCCCCCTAATGACTTTGCTGAATACTTGAATCAAGAATTCCAATCTGGGGATCCAGTTTGTTTAGAAGAAAACAACAAAGAAAATGAAGACGTTTACAACCAATAATAAAAGGAAGAAAAATAAACTGATTAATGACTGCAAAAGAAACAGAATACGGAGTAAAAAGGGCACTGTGTTATTATTTAACACACAGGTGACAGGAGATGATGATATTTTTCTATCAGAAAACCTTCAGTCTACAGAAAAAGGCAAAATCTTTCCAATGGAAAAGGTAGAAAAAAGAGGCAAGGGGCAAGTGAAAAGGAAGAAATCAACACTGAATGTGGAAGGATTGAAGAACATTACTGTAAGAAAAAAAAAAGTGAAAGACAGATGTTGACTGCATGGATCAAGCTATGGATTTACAACACAAGCTGAATGAAAAATTTAATATACAATGAAAACAGTGGGATTAATAATACTAATGGTGATGATCTATCCTTTGTAACAATGGATAGAGCAGATAATACAGTATTAGAAGCTGAAGATTCTTCACAGCTGGCGAGCAAAGATATTTTTGTAATTGGAGATTCAGTTATTAGAGGAAATGATACTTATATTTGCAGACATGATAATAAACATCAAATAGTGCTATGCTTGTCAGGAACAAAAATAGAAGATGTGAGACAAGCCTTGTAACTCCTTAATGTAAGGAAGTATGGATAGGTTTTTATTCATGTTCGTACAAATTATATCACCTGCAAGGATTCTTTGACTATTAGTAAGGAACTCCCAGCTGTCTGATATAGTATAGCTTGTACTGGTGTTAGGATGTATTTTTCACCAATCAGCTATAGAAAGGATAGTCAGGTCACTATGAATGAAAAGATTTTTTGGGTAAATACCTACATGGAAAAAATGTCCTGTTTTAAAAAATGGAAATGTGTAGAGCATCCAAGCATTGTTTTGGGCACACGTGTTTAGACAGGATGGTTTGCATTTGTCAAGATCAGGGAAGAGAATTTTAGCAGCAGATATGTTGCAATATTTGACAAACACTAGGCAGGATTTTTGCCAGGACGAAAATTTAACAGTTCACAGATAGCAACATTTGATGCATCTCTGATGGCTGTTAATGCTAGGGGCATTAATAATAAAGTTTTTTTTTTTTTTTTTAACTGGAAAATTTGCTATATTCCCACAAGAGTGATGTTGTTATCATTTGTGAAACCTGGTTAAAGAACAATGATTGGAAATCAGTTCTGTCAGGGTATAAATGTTTTTACTGTAACAGACATTCTAACAAAAACTCAGGTGGCGGTGTTATGATAGGGATTAAAGATAGCTATGAGACCTGTGATTATTACATGCTCAGTGATAACACTGATACTACAGACTGTCTAATTGTAACAATAAAGACAACCTTGGAACATATAACAATTGGAGTGTATAGAACATCAAAGTCATATGCAGACGACCTTGAGGAATTAATACATTTTTTGCATGAAACACAAGAGGGAAGAATAATATTATCTGGGGATTTACATTTACCAAAAACAGACTGGAATAATATTGATTCAAGAATGTTTGTAAGGAAATTATTCACAGCATAAATTCAGAAACAACAATTGCTTCAGATTGTAAAAAAAACTACCAGGGGCGGAACATATTAGACATTGTTTGCGTTCCCATCGAAATTACTGTAACTTCAAGTCAAGTTTTACCACCATTGATGTGCAGTGATCATGGGATTATAAAGGTTAATTTGTTGCTAGATAATTCTGTCAAATTGAAATCTAAGCCAATGCACAGAAGGTTAATTACAGATTATAGTGAAGCAAAACTGTCACTGTAAAACTAACTGGAGGGTGGTGCTCAATGGAAAAACTGCAGATGGAATGTGGAAAGTTTTGAAAGAAAAATTGTTTGAGTGCAAAAAATAAAAAATAAAAAAATGTTTAACGTCAGGATCTAGGCATACAACACCAGGGGGATATATTTCCATAAGAACAAGATATCTGTGAGAGACACAAAATATAAGAAATGGGAAGGTAGGTCGAACTATAGCTTTGAAAACTAAAATAAACAAGCTGGACAAGCAGATTAGGCATAGTGTAAATCAAGATCAAGAAAGATTTAAAGAAAAATTATATAAAGATATTGAACATAATAGGAAACCTTTTTATAGATACATAAGATGTGGAAGGAGTAAAGATACACAAATTGATAAACTGTGTGCAGATTCTAAAATTTATTCTCAGGCACAACTGATTGTAGAGATATTTACAAAATATTATGCAAAACAGTCTGTCTCCACAAAAGGGGTGATAACTTGTCCAAGTGACATACAGGTATAATCAGATACTGGAATCAAATTAGATTATATTGAAAAAGAACTGTGCAAACTGGATCCAATCAAAGCACAGGGAGGAGACGGAATAAGTAACAATGACCTGAGAACACTTAAGCAAGAACTTACACTGCCATTACATCTATTATTCACTAGGTCATATAAATATGGGGAGATTCCTCAAGATTGGAGACATGCACTTATTAAACCTGTCTTTAAGGGAAAGGGGAGTAGGACAAACTTAGAATCATATATTCCCTTAAATCTACTTTCATGTTGTGGAAAAATAATGGAGAAGGTAATACTGGATACGTTATTGTCAGAACTGGATAGGTTGGGACTTGAAACCATATATCAGCATGCATATGTTGAAAATAGATCTATTACCACCTGTAACATGATGTTCTATAACAATATAACAGCTATGAATGAAACATTGTGCTGTGATGTGATTTATATAGATTTAACTTCAGAATTTGACAGGGTCATACACAAAACTCTGATCAATAAATTAGTACAACTAGGTATTGATGTACTGTTGATAAGATGGATAGCGGCATGGCTTACAAATAGGACATGGCAAGTATCACACACCAACTGGACAGGTGAAATACTTGGTTACAGTCAAGGTGTCCCACAGGGCTCTGTACTAGGCCCTTACTTGTTTAGATTCTATCTTTCTGACCTTACTTTTTCATCTGAGGTGTTCTACAGTCTATATGCTGATGACCTGAAATTGGGTAAACTGATTACAAGTGTTGCAGATAAGGCATGTCTGCGAAATAATTTGACTAAATTGACCTTTTGGGCACAGGAGAATAATATGTTGATAAATACATCGGAAACTAAGCATATGAGATTTGGGAGACATAAACTGAAAGGTGAACATTTAATACAGCATACAGTGATTGAAACTATAGACTCATTTAAGGACCTGGGTATATGGGTAGATTCAGCTATGTGTTTTTCTAATCATATCAACCAATTGGCTAATGATAGTTATAGAACTATAGGTTGTATAAAAAGATTTATAAAGTCTAGGAAATCAAGCACAATGAAGTAATTGTTTATTAGTTACATTAGACCCAAACATGAGCATGGAATAACAATATGGAAACACTATAGGAAAACAAGCATGAATAAACTGTAAAGAGTACAGCAGAAATATACTAAGGGCATCCATGGATGTGAAAATCTAAGTTATTATGAAAGACTAAAATATCTGAACTTGTACAGTGTCTCTTACAGATAATTTAAGAGGATATCTTGTTCAGGTATATATGGCATTTAGGGACAACTACTTCTAGAATGTTTGGGGTTATCAAAAAGTACTAGAGAATCATCAGATAACCTATGTAGAAGATTCTATAGGAACGAGAAGTGTACTAATTTTTTCACTGACAGAGTAGGTGATGCTTGGAACAGACTACCAAATTACATTAAAGCAAGTACTGGTTTAGATATTTTTAAGAACAACATGGACATTTATTATGGGAACAAGTGTTTTGGCATATTGGCAAGCTAGAAGGGCTTTAATGCCTGTGCTTGAAACATTTGTATGTATGTCTTTCCCAATTGCAGTCCTCATTGACTTGTCAGAACACCACTTATATAACATAATAATATAATAATAATATTATATATTTTTTCTAGGCTAAGGAATGTTTCAGCATAGCTAAGCAGGTGTGTGTGTTATGGCTCTCTGCTTACCAAAGCTTAAACTTCTCATAAGACATAAATACAAATATACAGGTGAACCTTGCAAAGGTGAGGGAAAACAACTCTTGTACTTTACAAAAAAGCACCTAAACAGGGATATCCAAGGGTCAACTTCTGGTGATTTCTCCTGTCCACCTAGGTTCATAGGTAGGTACTAGACTATCTGTCCAAAGGCATTTATAAGCCTAGCTGGAATGTGCTGGCTTTCGCTGCCCCCTTAGATTAGTTCCCTGTGCCTCTGTCCAGCAGAGCCATCGAGGTGATCCCTGGGGTAAACTTTCTGTTTCCCATCCACTCATCAAGGTTTCTCTTGAAGAGGGTTAGTGAGGAGCTCTGCCTAATGTAGACTGTAATCTTGTTCCAGAGCATGGGAAGTCTCTGGGACAGGAATCTATCCCTCTAGCACGTTCTATTTATTGTTGTGGTGAGGTTTAGATCCCTGGAGCGTGTGGCTCGAGGGGATATGGTTTTCTTTAGGTGGAGCATGTCCATCAATTCTGGGTTGGACATGGCCTTGTATGTCAGGCAGAGATCACCTCTGAGTAGACGGTATGCAACCAAGTACAGCTGGAGTTTCTTCAGTTGAGCTACATTGAGCATCTGCTTGAGGCCAGTGATCCTCTTGGTGAGGTACTTCTGTGGTCTTTCCAGTTGTTGCAGGTGTCTTGTAAGGTACATCACAAATGAGGCATTGTACTCTATGATGGGTCTGATGAGTAATGAATAGAGGGGCCCAATGACCTCTTTCAATCTGGATGCAAACCCTTTTGTGATTAGGTGGGCCACACAGAAGGATTTTGTAACCACTTTGGCAATGTGATTATCAAAGGAGATGTTATTATCTACTTGGGTCCCCAGATCCCTTCTTATGTCTTCTGTATTTAGGGGGTTACCACCTATGTGGTAGTTTGTGGGTACTTTGTTTTTTCCAAAGGCGATGACTATGCAATTTTTTGGCATTTAGCTTGAGGCCGTGGTTTTGACACAAGGTATCTGTCTCAGTGAGACCCTTTTGCAGGATGTCTGTGTCAGCCGGAGAGTCAATTATAGCCCCTAGTTTGCAGTCATCTGCAAACTTGTTCAGCCATAGTCCTCCTGTGCTTGCCTGTACATCTGAGAAGTATATGCTGAACAGGAGGGGTCCTAGGACTGAGCCCTGGGGAACGCCACTAGTAACTGGTTTAGAGTCGGACCTAGCTCCCACAACTCTTAAAATGTGGGTTCTTTCGGTGAGCCTTTTGGCAACCCATCTCATAACATAAGGGTTTATGTTCAGGCTGGTTAGCTTGTCTATAATACCTAAGTGGGAATGGAGTCAAAGGCCTTTGCAAGGTCTAGGTAGGCTGTGTGGACCACCTTTCCCTCATCTATATCCTTGGTAACTGTCTCAAAGAAGTCCACCAGGTTTAGTAGCATGATCTGCCCTTAGCAAAGCTGAACTGGGTAGGGTTCAGTGTTTGGAGGTTTACAATGTCTCTGTTAATGAGATCCATGATGATGCACTCCATAGCTTTGCAGACCAAGCTAGTCAGGCTTATAGGGCGATAGTTCCTGGGGTCCGTTGTGGTTCCACCTTTGTGGAGTGGAATAACCATTGTTGTGTGCCACTCTGTGGGCACATAGCTTGTGGAGAGGCTGAGTTTAAACAGTGTGTTTAAGTGAGAGGTTAGGTTAGTTCATCTTTGAGCTAATGTAGCACGCAGCCTGGGACACCATCTGGTCCCATTGATGCTGTGTTTTTGGCTTTGGAGAGGGCTGTTTTAACCTGAGTGTCTGTGATTTCAGGGGCACTACATTCATCTGGTATAGTTATGGGCTCTTTTGGGGGTGAGAAGGGGGTGAAGTTTGCACTGAACCTGTCTGCCAGGATGTTGGCTATATTGGTTGGTTCAGTGTATTATGTACCATTCTGCACTAACTCTGAGCAGATCTGAGAATTGCCACTTAGATTTTTGACATAGCTAAAGAATGCCTTGTGATTATGTTTGGAGTCCATGGCAATTTTTCTTTCGAAGCTAGCCTTGGATGATTTTATGAGGGAATGTAGTTTTTTGCTGTTACTGATCAGGGATGTCTTCCCTTCTTGGCATTTTACTCTTTTTTTGTACTAGTTTCCTCCTTCTATTGTGTAGCTTGTTTATGGCAGGGGTCCACAAGACTGGTTTTCTTTTCTTGGAGGAGTGAGTCTTGGTTTTGTTTGGGAGAGCATGATCCATACATTGTTGTAGGTGCCTGCAGAGTGCAGTAGTAAAGGATTTTGCAGCTTGGACAGCATTATCCTTTAGCATGGGGGCTTTGAAACTTCCCACCTCAGTCTTAAGTAACGTAAAGTTTGTTTTTGAAAAGTTTTTCACGGTGGTTTCTTTGACCAGGGGTGGTGGCGGAATATGGATATCCAGAATGATTAGTTTGTTGTCAGATCTAACCAACGAGGGGGTGACGTCCGGTGTGGAATTCCGGTCGCCCATGTTGGTGATGACCAGGTCCAATATGTTCTCACCTCTGGTGGGGGTGTTGACCAGTTGATCCAGGGTGTTTGATATTATAAATTCTAGAAAATGTTGGGCAAGGGAGTTTGTACTTGAGTAGTTCTCTCAGTTAATGCTTGGGTAATTGAAATCACCCAATATCAGAGTGTTTGGTAGGACCTTTATGTTTCCCAGTGTTTCCAGAAATGTGGAGTGGGGGTCCTGGGACACGGCGGGTCATCTGTAGCAAGCTATAATTTGAATAGCAGTTTTGCCCATTGTTAGTTGCACGTGGATTATCTCTGAATCATTGTGCTGTGCCACTAACCTGGAGGTGTGGGTATCCTTGATGAATATGGATACTCCCCCGCCTTTTGTATTTTGGTCTGGGTGTTGTGGCTGAAATGTATGGTATGAGTTGTAGCCTGGTAGTGCTGGGGTGCTCTCTGGAGCCTTAAACCAGGTTTCTGTTACTGCACATATCGATTTTCTCCATACTGAGGAGTGCCTCGAGTGCATGCATTTTGAGGTTTAGACTTCTGGCATTGAGCAGCATTACCCTCAGTTTTTTGTTATTTGTGCTATTTACAGTGGTGGGTTTGTCTTTTAAGCCTTGCCTAAAAAAGGCACTATAGGGGTGGCAAGAGCCTTGGCCAGTATTCAAAAGGCAAAGGGTGACAGGTGCAAGCTGTCTCTAGCGAAGCAGCATGGCTTGTCGAGCATGTCATCCCAGGCTGACAGACACTGGATCCCCTTTGAATGACACCAGAAGCTTAGCCAATTGTTGAAATTGATAATTTTTTCTCTATACTGTGGTATCATTCTTGGTGAGGGCAGGATGCTACTCAGGTTCAGGGTCATACCAGCCTGGGCTACGTGATCAGTGAGTTCCTCCATGTCTCTTTTCATCTAGTCCAGGGAGGTATAGCTCAGGTCATTCACACCAACATGGACAATGACAGAGTCGTATGTGTACTTGTTCTGGAGTGACCTGTGTGCTTGTGTTATGTGGCTGATCCTGGCACCCAACAGGCAGCTAACAGTAACCTTCTCCTTGTTCAGCCTAGAAAGTGGGACGTCAGTCTGTCTGACTATAGAGTCACCTATTACTAGTGTGTTGGGTATGTTATTTTGCCTTAAGGGCTGTGATTGTGTGGCACACTGGTTTTGTGAAGTATGTGTTACATAGTTTGTGTTGGGGGGGTGGAGGTTGCTTGGATGTCTGCTTTGGAGATCTCTGTTGCTTCTGCAGATTTTTATTTAGAGCCTCTGAGTATGTTTTTGTGTATTTATGAGTGTTTTTTGCCGGTGCTGGTTTCATAGGTCTATGTGAGACTGGTGGTGTGATGCAAGTAATTCCCTTCTCCTCTTGACTGCCTGGTCCAGTCTTGGGTTGAGAGAGCTTAGCCTTCAGTTTGGCTGCATAATTGCATCTCTCGCATGTATTAGTGTTTGATGGAAGGAGGAGAGGGTTGTCTGTGTACATGAGGCAATTGTAACATTGCCTCAAAATGCTGAGATTCACCAGTTAGACCGGAGAGTACACCTGAAACTGCCTTTTGGGCATGCCTGGATAGGTACAGTGAATTGTATCACTGATTGGCTGGTAAGGTCGAATAGAGAGCCTTGTCCTTCTCTACAGTATGTGGGGGTCTAGTGCTAAGGTTTATTAGTGCTTGCTATGAGTTTTGAGCAAGTGCCGGTATGAGAAGTGAATGGTTTGAGTGCTTAAGTTGAACGTTTGTCTAGGTCCAAGGGAAAATTTGAAGAGTAGACGTTGTGGAGCCGGGAATAGTTATACCCTAGCTAAATGGCGTTGCCCGGCATGCAAAACCGTGCAAATGCGGTTTTATAGCAGGGAAATGAAAGAGATAGAAATGAGCCCAAAATGGCCAATAAATTACTAACTTCTGGGCTGAAACCACTCCTCCCGGGACAGATAGGATGTTCAAAGTTCCCTCTCTCACAGTGAACAGGGAAACTTCCTTCTATCCAAGTAAGGTATGGGCAAACACAGAAACTTGTAACATAGCCCTGAATTCAGCACTAACCTGAAAACTGGACTATACTAGCTTAGAAAGGTGAGAAAACAAGTATTTTTTTTTTTTTTTTTCAGAAATTAAAACAGATATAATAAAAAAAAAAACACTTTAAATGCACAGAAATGGCCATCACACTTGAGTGTGTAGCCTACAACAGTTAAACAGGTAATTTAAACACAAAAACAGACTTTGTTAAAGTGCAGGCAATAAAATAAGTACAGTATGTAGTTGAAACAAGCTTTTTAAAATCACAGAAACTCTAGAAAATTGGCTTTTTAGGTGGAATTAGCTAAAGGCAGCAAAAAAATGCAGAAAAATGATAATCACTCCAAAGTCTCTCTTTTGTCTCTCTGCTCCTGTAGAATTCTGCAGGGCACCAGTCAGGAGCTTACTGAGCTGTATACTAGCACATAAACCTTGCAAATGTGGGCTTTATATCAGGGAAATGAAAGAGATAGAAATTAGCCCAAAATGGTCAATGAACTACTAACTTCTGGGCTGAAACCACTCCTCCAGGGACAGATAGGATGCTCAAAGTTCCCTCTCTCACAGTGAACAACGAAACTTCCTTCTATCCAAGTAAGGTATGGGCAAACACAGAAACTTTTAACTCAGCCCTGAATTCAGCACTAACCTGAAAACTGGACTATACTAACTTAGAAAGGCAAGAAAACAAGTATTTTTTTTCGTTTTTTTTTTTTTCAGGAAATAAAGCAGATATAATAAAAAAAACTCTTTAAATGCACAGAAATGGCCATTAAACTTGAGCGTGTAGTCTACAACAGTTAAACAGGTAATTTAAACACAAAAAAACAGACTTTGTTAAAGTGCAGGCAGTAAAATAAGTACAATATGTAGTTGAAACAAGCTTTTTAAAACCACAGAAACTCTAGAAAATTGGCGTTTAAGGTGGAATTAGCTAAAGGCAGCAAGAAAATGCAGAAAAATGATAATCACTCCAAAGTCTCTCTTTTGTCTCTCTGCTGCTGTAGAACTCTGCAGGGCACTAGGCAGGAGCTTGCTGAGCTGAATGCTAGCACAGAAACCTTGCAAATGCAGGTTTTATAGCAGAGAAATGAAAGAGATAGAAATTAGCCCAAAATGGCCAATAAACTACTAACTTCTGGGCTGAAACCACTCCTCCAGGGACAGATAGGATGCTCAAAGTTCCCTCTCTCATGGTGAACAGAGAAACTTCCTTCTATCCAAGTAAGGTATGGGCAAACACAGAAACTTGTAACACAGGCCTGAATTCAGCACTAACCTGAAAACTGGACTACACTAACTTAGAAAGATGAGGAAACAAGTATTTTTTTTTTGTTTGTTTTTTTTTTTTTTTTTTTTCAGATAATAAAGCAGACATAATAAAAAAAAACACTTTAAATGCACAGGAATGGCCATCACACTTGAGTGTGTAGTCTACAACAGTTAAACAGGTAATTTAAACACAAAAACAGACTTTGTTAAAGTGCAGGCAGTAAAATAAGTACAATATGTAGTTGAAACAAGCTTTTTTAAAATCACAGAAACTCTAGAAAATTGGCTATTTAGGTGGAATTAGCTAAAGGCAGCAAGAAAATGCAGAAAAATGATAATCACTCCAAAGTCTCTCTTTTGTCTCTATGCTGCTGTAGAACTCTGCAGGGCACCAGGCAGGAGCTTGCTGAGCTGTATACTAGCACATAAACCTTGCAAATTTGGGTTTTATAGCAGGGAAATGAAAGAGATAGAAATTAGCCCAAAATGGCCAATAAACTACTAACTTCTGGGCTGAAACCACTCCTCCAGGGACAGATAGGATGCTCAAAGTTCCCTCTCTCACAGTGAACAGAGAAACTTCCTTCTATCCAAGTAAGGTATGGGCAAACACAGAAACTTTTAACTCTGCCCTGAATTCAGCACTAACCTGAAAACTGGACTATACTAACTTAGAAAGGTGAGAAAACAAGTATTTTTTTTTGTTTTTTTTTCAGAAAATAAAGCAGATATAATCAAAAAACACGTTAAATGCACATAAATGGCCATTACACTTGAGTGTGTAGCCTACAACAGTTAAACAAGTAATTTAAACACAAAAACAGACTTTGTTAAAGTGCAGGCAGTAAAATAAGTACAACATGTAGTTGAAACAAGCTTTTAAAAATTACAGAAACTCTAGAAAATTGGCATTTTAGGTGGAATTAGCTAAAGGCAGCAAGAAAATGCAGAAAAATGATAATCACTCCAAAGTCTCTCTTTTCTCTCTCTGCTGCTGTAGAACTCTACAGGGCACTAGGCAGAAGCTTGTTGAGCTGTATACCAGCACATAAACCTTGCAAATGTGGGTTTTATAGCAGGGAAATGAAAGAGATAGAAATTAGCCCAAAATGGCCAATAACCTATTAATTTCTGGGCTGAAACCACTCCTCCAGGGACAGATAGGTTGCTCAAAGCTCCCTCTTTCACAGTGAGCAGATAAACTTCCTTCTATCCAAGTAAGGTATGGGCAAACACAGAAACTTCTAACACAGCCCTGAATTCAGCACTAACCTGAAAATTGGACTATACTAGCTTAGAAAGGTGGGAAAACAAGTATATATATATATATATTTTTTTTTTTCAGAAAATAAAGCAGATATAATAAAAAAACACTTTAAATGCACAGAAATGGCCATCACACGTGAGTGTGTATCTGCAACAGTTAAACAGGTAATTTAAACAGAAAAACAGACTTTGTTAAAGTGCAGGCAGTAAAATAAGTACAATATGTAGTTGAAACAAGCTTTTTAAAATCACAGAAACTCTAGAGAAAATCTGTGTTTTAGGTGGAATTTGCTAAAGGCAGCAAGAAAATGTAGAAAAATGATACTTAATCACTCCAAGGTCTCTCTTTTGTCTGTCTGCTGCTGTAGAACTCTGCAGGGTACCAGGCAGGAGCTTGCTGAGCTGTATACTAGCACAAAAACCTTGCAAATGTGGGTTTTGTAGCAGGGAAATGAAAGAGAGAAATTAGCCCAAAATGGCCAATAAACTATTAATTTCTGGGCTGAAACCACTCCTCCAGGGACAGATAGGTTGCTCAAAGCTCCCTCTTTCACAGTGAGCAGATAAACTTCCTTCTACCCAAGTAAGGTATGGGCAAACACAGAAACTTCTAACACAGCCCTGAATTCAGCACTAACCTGAAAATTGGACTATACTAGCTTAGAAAGGTGGGAAAACAAGTATATATATATATATATATATATATATATATATTTTTTTTTTCAGAAAATAAAGCAGATACAATCAAAAAAACACTTTAAATGCACAGAAATGGCTATCACACTTGAGTGTGTAGCCTACAACAGTTAAACAGGTACTTTAAACACAAAAACAACTGGTGAGTTTGGGCATACTGGGGCAATGCAGCAACTGCCTCATGTACACAGGCAACACTCTCCTCCTACCACCCAACACTACAACCTGTGAGAGATGCACTTACATAGACAAAATGGAAGCAAAGCTCTCTCCAGCCAAGATTGTGCTAGACAGTCAAGAGGAGAAGGTTAACACCTGCACTACACCTCAAGCAACACATAGCCCTTCAAAACCAACACCATTAAATCCCACACATAGCAACACTGAACCCACATATGTGGAGGCACTTAACATTAACCTGCCCAAAAACAAGGACCTCCAAAGCTGAAACTCAAACAAACACCAAAGTGACACATAGCTCACAACATCAGTGTGCCACCCAACAACAGCCACTAAGGCAAGACAACGTACCCAACACTTTAGTCATAGGTGACTCTATAGTCAGCCACACTGATGTCCCACTCACCAGGCTGAACAAGGAGAAAATTACAGTCAGCTGACTGTCGGGTGCCAGGATCCACCACATAATGCATGCACTCAAGTCACTCCACAAGTACAAATACGACTCTGTCATTGTCCATGTTGGAGTGAGTGACCTGAGACATACCTCCCTGGACTACATGAAAAGAGACATGGAAGAGCTTTGGGATCATGTGGCCTAGGCAGGTATGACCCTAGCCCTGAGTAGCATCCTGCCTTCACCCAGAATGTTACCACGGTATAAGGACAAAATGATTGACTTCAACAATTGGCTAAGCATCTGGTGTCATTTGAAGGGGATCCAGTATCTGTCTGCCTGAGACGACATGATCGACAAACCACGATGCTTTGCCAGAGATGGTCTGCACCTGTCACCTCTGGGATTCAGGTTACTGACTAAAGTTCTTGCCACCCCTATAGTGCCTTTTTTAGGCAAGGTTCAAAGGACAAAACCACCACTGTAACAGATACAAGCATGCAAAATCTGAAGGTAATGCTACTCAATGCTAGAAGTCTAAACATCAAAATGCACTCTCTCAAGGCACTCTTAAAAATGGAGAACATTGATATCTGTGCAGTAATTGAGACCTGGTTCAAGGCTCCAGAGAGCACCCCTGCAATACCAAGCTACAAGTCTTACAAAACTTTTCGGCCACCAAACCAAGACCGAAACACTAAAAGTGGAGGAGTGTCCATATTCACCAAGAATATTCACACCTCCAGGCTAGTTGCCCAACACAATGCATCTGAAATTATCCAGGTGCAACTAACACTAGGTAAGACTGCAATCCAAATTTTAGCTTGCTACAGATACCCCACCATGCTCCAAGATTCTCACTACACCTTTCTAAACATACTGGAAAATATTAAGATACAAGCAAACATCCTAATACTGGGTGATTTCAACTACCCTGCCATTAACTGGGAAAACTACTCTGGTACCAACACCTTTTCTCAAATGTTCTTGCAGTTCATAAATTCCAATGCCCTGGATCAACTAATCCATTGTCCCACCAGGGGGTCCAATATCCTAGACCTGGTCATTACCAACATGTGAGATAAATGCTCCACAACAGTGGTCACCCCTCATTGGTCAGGTCTGACCATAAGCAAATCACCCTTGACATCCATATCCCAATCCCACCCCCCAGTAAGGAAACCTCTGTAAAAAACTTCTCCAAAGCCAACTTGATGCTACTCAAGTCTGAAGTGACAAACTTAATGACACCCATGAAGATGGGAGCTGAAAGTTCGACCTCTGAATCCTACACTAAGTCACTGTACAAGCACATCCACTCATGCATGAATCGTTCCATCCCAAATAGAACCAAGACACTCTCCTCCAAAAAAAGGAAGCCATTCTGGTGGTCCCCTGCTATAAACAAATTATACAACAGAAGAAAGAAACTGTTGCAGAAAAGAGGAAAATCCCAGGATGCAAAAACTCTCTTTCAGCCTCAGTAAAAAGTTGAGATCCCTCATATAATTCTCCAAAGCTAGTTATGAAAATAAAATTGCTAAAGATTCCAAAGACAACCACAAGGCATTCTATAGTTATGTCAAGAATCTAAATGACAATGCTCAGACATGCTCTGAGCTACAACATAATGGCATTAAATATACTGATCCCAAGGATATTGCCAATATCCTGGCAGATCGATTTAGAGTCAACTTCACCCCCCTCTCAACCCCTAAAGGGCCAATCTCAATACCAAAAGATCACCAAATTCCGGTAATCATGGCCACACAGGTAGAAACCTCACTCTCCAAAGCAAAGAATACAGTATCCATGGGACCAGATGACATCCAAGTTTGTGTACTACATGAACTACAAAATGAACTGGCACCTCACCTAAGTGTCATGTTTAATCATAGCCTCACCTCAGGCTTCGTGCCCACTGAGTGGTGCACAGCTACAGTTATCCCACTCCACAAGGGCAGATCCACATTGGATCCTGGGAACTACCGTCCCATCAGTCTGATGAGCCTAATCTGCAAGGGCATGGAACGCAATATCATGGAACTTATAAACAGAGACATTGGCAGCCTTCAAACACTGGACCCCACCCAGTCTGGGTTCGTGAAGGGCCAATTTTGTCTCCTGAACCTGATTGACTTATTTGAGTCAGTCTCCAGAGCTGTGGACGAGGGTGAGACGGTCCACACTGCCTATCTGAAACTCACCAAGGCTTTTGACACCATCCCCCACTCTGGAATCATAGATAAACTTACTAAGCTGGGCATAAATCCCTATTTCACTCGATGGGTTGCCAACTGGTTTACTGACAGAACCCAGACTGTAAAAGTAGTACACTCCAAATCCAGCTCCAGACAAGTGACAAGTGGAGTACCTCAGAGTTCAGTCCTGGGACCGCTCTTGTTTGGCATCTACTTCCCTGAAGTACAGGCCAACACTAAGGGACTCTGGCAAACAAAGTTCGCAGATAACTGCAAACTGGGAGCCATTATTGAATCCCCAAATGATGTGGATATTCTACAAAAGGGCCTTACAGAAACAGACACTTGGTGCCAGAGCCATGGGCTTAAGCTTAATGCCAAGAAATGTATAATTATCCCCTTTGGGAAAAACCATGTACCCATGAATTACCACATAGGTGGCAGTACACTAAACACTGAAAGTGTGATGAGAGACTTAGGGACATAGGTGGACAGTGGTCTCACCTTTGATAACCACATCGCCACAACAGTCAGGAAATCCTTCTATGTAGCACACCTCATCACTAAGGGCATTTCATCCAGAAAAAAGGAGGTCATTGTCCCACTGTATGCATCCCTCATTAGACCCATTATAGAGTACAACGCCCTATTTGGTATGTACCTCACAAGACATCTGGAACAGCTGGAAAGGCCGCAGAAATACCTCACTAAAAGAATCACAGACCTAAAGCAGATGCCCTATGCTGACCATCTAATAAAACTCCAGCTATACTCTGTGGCATATCATCTACTCAGAGGTGATCTCTGCTTAACATACAAGACTATGTCAAACCCTGAGCTGTTGGACATGCTCCACTTAAAGAAATCCCAGTTCCTCAGAACCACACACTCCAGGGATGTAAACCTTGTCATCACAATGAAAAAAACATGCTGGAGGGATAGGTTCCTGACCCAGAAACTCCCCATACTCTGGAATAGACTCACATACATGTCAAACAGAGCACCTCCTTGGCCCTCTTCAAAAGGAACCTTGACGATTGAATGAGAGATAGGAAATTCACCCCGGGGATCACATCAGTCGCCCTGCTAGACAGGGGTCCAGGGAAGTAAATATTGTGGGAAGAAATATCCAGGGAATTGTTATGGCTAGGCTTGTATAGGCCCTAGGGCCAATAGCCTAGTACCAACCTATGAACCTATAAACTTTCCAAGCCAAGCTAGTGTAGTGGTTAGAGTCCTGGCTTTACATGCAGGTGTTCATGGTTTTTGTACCAAGACAAGCAACTTATTTCTCTATGGGAAGTAGTTTTACAATTATTTTTGTAAACTTAAATTATGTAGCAACTATTTTTTGTCAACCAGGGTAGTGTAGCTGGTGTACAATGTAAGTGTGAGTGCATATAACATGTGAAATGACCCATGTACACACAAGTGCTCCATACAGTATAGTCACACCCCTTGCCAATGTAAGGAAAGCACATAGAGGGATGTCATGTAAAGTATATGATATACACTTAATAAATGAAAGCAATCCTCTGATATATTAAAACATTAAAAGTGAGCAATGGTTAGCAATGGTCTGCTATGCTTAGCAAGTGTAACCATAGCTAAGACATGATTGCTAAGCAGAAGGTAGCTCAACTAAGTGGATTTGCGCACACTTAAACACTGCTCAACAACTTGTCCTTTAAGCAGTGTTAAGACCGGCACAGTGGATTTGCACACTGCTTAGCAGAGCTTAACCTTTTCAAAATGGTTCAATGACAACAAAGGGCAGGAATATTGCACCATTTAAATGGGGCAGACAAGAATATAGCAATATCCAGTTGTAGTTGATCTTTGCAGGCACTATGGCTGGCGTAGGAGAGGGTTTGTGCTTTCGTGCGCAGCGCTGAGGCATCCAGGAGTCCGGGGTCATGGTTGGACTCCTAGTGAAAGACCATGAGGAAAGACTGCTGCAGGGCTAGTACCAGTGCTCACAATATAAAGCAGAGGTCTGGGACCATCTTTTACTTGATCTCACCAGTGCTACTGGTGTCAGTCGAACTATACCATTTGAGTTGCAAGGATTGCTGATGCTTTTGCAAACATATGCAGTAGAGTCTTTCAACAGTAGGGAAAATATTCTATAGAATCAGTATAGTTTTGTATATATACATGTATATATATGTCTGGAGATGCATATATATGGAAAAGGATATACATAATATAAATAGAAATATATATACAATATATATATATATATATATATATATATATATATATATATATATATATATGTATATATCTCAATAAATATATATTTTAAAAAAAAAAAAAAATATATATATATATATATATATATATATATATATATATATATATATATATATATATACATACATACACACAAGCCTATAGCATGTAGTGGAGTCATGCCTCAGAACCATAGCTCTCAACCTCTTAGTGCAAGAAATCTGGCCAAAGGCTGTCCAAATTAGAGGACAAATGGCCAAAACTAGGGACATATTTTAAATATTGCTCTTATAAATGTAGAATGTTGCCAGAGTGACAGGGTTTGTTTCAGCATACATATTCTGAAGGATGTGAGTTCTGAAACTGAAATGTATGTCATCATTTACTGACAGAAATCCTCAGATCATCACAGTGATTTACCAGGGAAATAAAAACAATTAATCTGTGGAACAGACTAGAAATATGATCTATAAACCTGGACATTCTGAAACAATCCGGCCAGTCGAGAGGTATGCTCAAAACCCCTTAGTGCAACAAATCTGGATCAAGCCTGACAAAGTGGGGGGAGAAAGCCATGAAAATAGGGGCATATCTGAAATACTGGAGTAGATAAGCTGAGACAGTTGCTGCAGTAACACCCTCCTGTCTGTCCTAACATATATTGACTGAAATAGCAGAAGTCCAACACTCAGTTACTGCTCACTAGTTACTGACTGAAATCCTCACATCAGCCCACTAATGTGTCAGAAATACACAGCACTCATGGGGGCCAGGCAACAGCACATCCTACAAATATCTGGGCATAACATCACATTAGGTAAACTACACTCAGCTTCTAAGCATTTCACCAAGCACCATCCAAACTACAGTCAAACTGACACAGCACTAACCCAAATCCACTATGGGGAATTACAAATGTAAACTTATCAGGCACTATGGGGATGTAGCAGCACTGAAAAACAGACACCAGTATGAAAGTGCATACCCACAACCAATTCCACCACAGTCACAGTGACATACCGGTAGCCAAATGAATAGAGCAGTATAAGAACTAGGTGAGCAAAAACATCTCAACATGTTTGCCACTCACACGCTACCCCTAGATATAATGGCCCAATTCACACTGTAGTATGACCGTGGTATGGGACATGTGTCAGTCTGCCCCTATAAACATATCCAGCTGATACACCACCAGAAACTGGAGCAGCATGCACAGGCAGATAGAAAAGGAGTCATAAAACATACATCTACTCCCTCCCTACACAGGCCAAATAACATTGACACACTACACTGCTACACAGTTCTGACAGTTTGTCAAAAATTGCCAGAAATGCACAGACCTTTCAACTGTTCAGAGTCCAACAGAATGTCCAGGCTTTGTCCTCATATATAAGGCCTCTTACACTTAAGATATCTGGCATTCAGATACATCACTGGGATGGTATCAGGAATGAAAGCACTAAATAATGATATAGCCTACCTATCACCCTCTTACTGCATGGACATCTGGACAAAGTCTAGCATACTTGGGGGACAGAGGCCCCAAAACAAGGGCATGTGTGAAATATTGTTGTTATAAATGGAGTCAGTTGCTGGTGTAACAGGGTTTGTTGTAGCATATCTTTTCTGAGGGATATGACATCAGAAACACAACTGGATGATACAATTTACTGATTGCAATCCCCACAGTATGCTACTGATTTTACAAAGACAAAACATGTCTGGGGAACACACCAAACATGAGAGTCCAACATATGGCCATTCTGCGGATAGCCCTACAGCTGAGAGTTATGTCAACCACATAACACTGTCAGACTTAATATGACTCAGAAAAGCCATGTCCACACAAATCCTGTTAAACTAGCATTACTTCAGCTATACAACAGCAATACTTGCATTCTGTCCTCATGTCTGGAACATTCTTCTCCATTTTGTTAGGCTGTCTCCACAGTTTTGGTTGTAAAAGGTATTTCCAACTACAATTTGGTCGTTTATCTACGTACTATTTTCTGCTTTATTTGTTGTTTTTGGGTATTTCTAACTACCCTCTGTGATGCTGTTGTTCATACGCCTTCATGAAGTCCTCCTCACAGGCAAAAAAAAGGGGCAACACCCATAAATAGTACTCAATTATAGGAGTGTATTGCCATGCCATTGACTATAGGAATAACACCACAGCTGTTCTGCATGCAATTAGCAAGTGCGGGCCAACAGTTGGTGCACAGGCCAACAGCTGCTCATGAGTATTACCTACAAAAGGCAAGATGCTGCCTATGCAAAACAGATGTATACCCTACATCTGGGAGAGAGAGAGAGAGAGAGAGACAGAGACAGAGACACACACACAGACAAGAAATACAAGCTACACATATTGGAATAAAATTAGCCATACTTGGAAAAAAAAGGTATTCCAAACAAGTAAGCATGTAAGGGAATGCAATAGGGGTATGTAATAATGGGAACTAGGAAGGTCATCAAATATGTCTCAACAAGACTTCTTGTACTGATATATTTCTGATCAGAAACTATGGCTATAGCAACCGTGTCTGTCTGCAGTGACATAGATCACAGTTCAGGCCCCTGAGTCACCCCAGAAAAGGATGGCTCGCATATGACTACTACTGGAGTGTGCGTTGAACAATATTGACTGTGACACTGCTAGGCCAGCTACTGGGAAGTCATAGATATCCATATGTTAATTGTGAATACAACATTGATATACATGTTTGTCTCAGAAATGTGAGAGACTTATACAGGGTGTTTGCATAGTGAAATACTGTTGCAGATGTGTATGTTGAACTGCATGTGATATACTGAGCAGGTACCATTCAACTGTACAGTGTTATGCACACTGACCATATGTGTGCCTCATATTTGTAGTCATTTACTCATAGAGTTGTGTTATGTCTGGCAAATCATTAGCAACCTGTGAAGACTGACATTACAACAGTTCCTTCATTTTCCTTTGGCTGTTTCCATTCGGGGTCGCCACAGCAGATCATCTGTCTTCATTTCTTACTGTCCTCTGCATCTTGCTCTGTCACACCAACCACCTGCATGTCCACTATCACCACATCCATACACCTTATCTTAGGCCTTCCTCTTTTCCTCTTACCTGGCAGCTTCATCCTTACCCTCCTTTTACCAATATACTCAGCATTCCTACTCAGCACATGTCCAAACCAACATAATCCTGCTACTCTCTGGCTTTGTCTCCAAATCGTCCAACCTGGGCAGACTCTCTAACATAGATATCCCTAACCTTGTCCACCCTTGTCACACCCAGTGCAAATCTTACCATCTTTAACACTGCCACATCCAGCTCTGACTCCTGCCTTTTTGTCAGTGCCACAGTCTCCAACCCATATAACATAGCTGGTCTCACTACCATCTTGTAGACCTTCCCTCTCATTATTAATGGTACTCGTATGTCACAAATCATTTCTGACACTGTTCTCCACCCTCCCCATCCTGTCTGTACTCTCTTCTTCACCTCTCACCTACACTTGTTATTACTCTGAACTGCTGATCCCAAGTATTTAAACTCACCCACCTTTGCAAACTCTACTCCCTACATCTTCAGCATTCCTCTATCCTCCCTCCCATTCAAACACGTATATTCTGTCTTAGTCCTGCTGACCATCATTCCTCCCCTCTCTAGAGCATATCCCCACCTCTCTAGGGTCTCCTCAATCTGTTCCCTACTCTCACTACACATCAGAATATCATCTGCAAACATCACAGTCAACGGGAACTCCTGTCTGATCTTGTCTGTCAACTTATCCATCACCACTGTAAATAAGAAAGGGATCAGAGCTGAACCATAATCATTGTAATCATACCTCCACCATAAATGCACCTGTCACTCCCACAGCAGAACTCACTGCTGTCACACTACCCTTGTACATATCCTGTAGAACACTTACAGATTCCTCCACCACACCTGTCTTCCTCATACAATATCACAACTCTTCTCTAGGTACCCCGTCATATGCTTTCTCTAAGTCCACAAAGGGGTCTATATTAAAAAGATGAACATTTACTTACCTGAACACCTAACCGTCGACCCATCTTCATCGAACCGCAAAAACATCAAAAATGCAGAAGCGCAAAAGAAGAAATGTCGAATCGTCATGGTTGGCCTTCTGCGGTATAGCTCCATAAGGTAAGTGTGCGATAGTTACAGACCTTAAGGTTAGGGTGCTGATTAAGGTAAATGCATAGATGGTAATGTATGTTAGATTTAGTGTATGGTTTTGTTAAGTGTATGTGTGTGGATTATTTAGTTTGTTTGGGTTTAGCTTTTTAAGGTAAGTGTGCGATAGTTACGGACCTTAGGGTTAGGGTGCGGGTTAAGTGCATACATGGTGGCATATGTAAGATTTAGTGTAGGGTTAGAAGTAGGCTTTAGTTTAGGGTTAGAAGTAGGGTTTTGGTTAGTATATGTATGTGGTTTATTTAGTTTGTTTGTGTAGGTAGTATGTAGCGGGTGGTGGGGTGGGACAAGTATGACAGTTTGACTTTTTAAATTTCGCGGCTTGGGGCATTCAGGGTATATGCAGTTCGTGGAATAGGTGTTGACGTTGAGGTATTCGGGTAAGTAAACTTTCAATTTTATAATATAGACCCCCACAAAGACACAATGCAACTTCTTACTACAGCTATGCACATCACCCTTATTCTTATAATCGGTACCCAAACACTTTTTCTCCACCCCTCACGCATCCTCTCACTTTCCAAGATTATATTAAACAATCTGATTACAAAGACCACTGCCATGTCTCCTAAACACCTCGATGCTTCCTCATGTATGTCATCTGGACCAACAGCCTTTCCATTCTTAATCCTCTTCATAGCTAGCCTTACTTCCTCCTTGCTAATCCATTGCACGTCCTGATTCACCATACCCACATAATTCAACCTACTCTGTCTCTCTGACTTTGTTCATTCAACAGCCTCTCAAAGTATACTTTACATCAGCTTAACATGCTCTCCTCCCTTGTGAGTATGTTTTCCTCATTATCCTTTATCACCCTTATCTGCTGCACATCTTTACTAGCTCGGTACCTCTGTCTAGCCAATTGGTACAGGTCCTATTCTCCATCTTTAGTGTTCAACCCTTCTTACAACCCTTCATATGCCTCATCCTTAGCCTTTGCCACCTCTTTCTTTGCCATGCACCTCATCTCCTTGTACTCCTGCCTACTTTCTTCATCTCTCTGACAATTCCACTTCATCTTCGCCAACCTCTTTCTCTGTACACTCCCCTGTACTTCCTTATTCCACCACCAGGTCTCCTTGTCCTCCTTCCTCTATCCATATGTCACACCAAGCACCTTTCTAGTTGTCTCCATTACTAGCTGTGCTGTAGTTACTCAGAAATTCAGTAACTCTTCACTGCCACCCACTGCCTGTCTTAACTCTTCCCTGAACTCAACTTCACAATCACTCACAATCACTCTTTTTCAGTTTCCACCATTTGATCCTGGGTGCTGCCCTCACACTCCTTCTCTTCTCGATCACAAATTTCATCCCACAGACCAACATTCCATGCTGCCTAACTACACTTTCCCATCACCAATTTACAGTCTCCAATCTCCTTCATACAGGCCCTGCTGCATAGGAGATAATCCACCTGTGTGCATCTTTTTCCACTCTTGTATGTCACCCTATGCTCCTCTGTCTTGTTAAAATATGTATTCACCACAGCCATGTCCATCCTTTTTGCAAACTCCCCCACCATCTCACCTTCTGCATTCCTTTGCTTAACACCATACCTATCCATCCCTTCCACATCCCCTCTGTTCCCTTCACCAACATGCCCAATGAAATCTGCTCCAGTAGCTACTCTCTCACCCTTGGGTACAGTCATCACCACTTCATCCAACTCACTCCAAGACTTTTCTGTCTCATCCATCATACAAGCAACTAGCAGAGCATATGCACTAACAATAGTCATCATTACACCATCAATTTCCAGTTTCATTAATGTCACTCTATCTGACACTGTTTTCACCCCAAAAACACCCTTGGCATACTATTCCTTCAGGATAAACCCTACATCAATTCTCCTCCCATTCACACCATGATAGAACTATTTGCACCTGACTCCAATGCACCTAGCCTTACGCCCCTTCCATCTGGTCTCTTGTACACACAATGTATCAACCTTCCTTCTGTCCATCATATCAGCTAGCTCTGTCCCCATACCAGTCATTAAAAGTTCCTACCCTCACTAACACACTCCTAGCCTTTCTCCTCTCTTCATCCCATTATTGCATCAGACATCCTCCAGTGTATATCTGTGAATGCAAAGGCTACTGTGCTATCAAATGACTTAAGTGTGTTACAGCAATATTAAGAAAGTGTCACTAATGTTGGCCCATTGCCCCCCATGAATGTGTGGTGTCCTCCAGATGTCCTGCTCTAACAGGTTGACAGGAATGACTTAGCAGCAAGAGTGTAAATACAGTGTGCCATACTGACATAGAACAGAAATGTATATCAGGTATTACCTGTGGTCATCTATATATGAGTAGGTGTACCTGGCTACCTCATAACAACACACATGTGATGCAAAATGTCAGGTAAATAATCTATACATGTTGTACACATGTGTAATCTCAGTATCTGTGCATCCAACAGAATTAGATTTCTACATTTTGTTGCATTGCCCTGACACAGACATGGGTACTAGAATAAGCATGATTATCAGGTTAAAATTTCAGAGGTGTCCAACTGTGTTATGACCTTGTGTCCAAGCCAACTACAAACAGCCATATGACCAAAGACATAACTGTATGGACTCAGCAATACATTACCTCCAAAACCTGTCTCCACCAAAGTAGAGTAATCCCCTTTGCTGGACAGCAGCAATACACAAACCACATAATTGGTCACTATGTCAGCTGTACAAGTCAGAGTAGGAGCAGGCACCAACTTGGCAGTGAGTCAACCTTTATCTGAATGAGCATATAAGGTCATAGGTGGATTACTGTAAGGCTAACTATGAGTACAAATTGGACACATCCACCAAGGGCAGTCATAAGGCCATCTTTACATACGTCTGGAATATCAGAGGCGACATCCCAACCCACCTTGTAATGGTGGTCAATCACACCACATACACGCACACCATACCTATAGCCAACCTGCTGAAGACAGGATTAGGACAAACATCCCCTCCCCTGGCTCACAATCAGTATAGGTGGACATGCACAGCACCTACACCCCTCCTCTAATCATCAGGGAGCAGGTGCATACTGCCTAATCAAAGTTAACAAAACAAGTCTCCATGGGACCTGAGAGCATTCCTGTCTACATCCTACATGAACTTAAGCATATGCTTCCGGCTCCATTACACATTGTATGCAAGCAAAGCCTAAGCACTATTGGCATCCCATCTGCAAGGAAGATGGCCACAGTCATCTCTGTACACAAACGTGAATGATGAATGGCGGTTTATGCAATGTACTTGCCTTCATTGGGGGGAACATGACACATCATGACCAGGAGTGCAATGCAGGTTCATACTGTGCTGACAGATGACAGCTATATGATGTGGTTGTAAGTTGTGGCTAATGATATGTGATATTGATGTGCTGGCTCTGTAAATAGCTCTGGGCAATATCTGAGTTCCTGTGATGTGTTTCCCTGTTTATGTCTTCAAGGTGGCATGCAGCATCAACCAGCATACACTGCAAAGGAGACTGCAGCTATTACAGAAGCAATAATACAGCACCATGCGGTGCTGTTCGGCCAGAGCCGACAAAATATGGGGGAGCGGGCTGCCCTGTGGGATGATCTTGTCCACAGAGTGAACAGCTTGGCCACCATGGCCGCACATGCGATCAGGTCAGGCATCAGGCAACTAACCTGATACGTCATGCCTGGCAAAGGGCCACTGCCATGGCCAAGGACCATACTGCTATGAGTGGGGGTCCAGACACACATACCCCACTTACAGCAACAGAGGAGCTCCATGCCAACCTTGGGGCAGCCCCCACACAACACCCAACACAGGAAAAACCAATCATAGAGGTCAGTGGCACCTAGGCAACAGGTGAGGAGTGTCCAGGTAAGGCCACAGTGCACATTAATTTATTCATGTATTGTCATACTGTCTTCAATAGAGTATGTAGATGCATATTTCAATTTAAACTGCATTTGTGGGTGGGGTTTAGTAATGCACACAAGTGTACATCTATGGTGAGGGACAGCACATTGTGTACTATCATAGCTTGCACTGTACCTGTGCAGACACATAGCATTCATCTTGTACTAATGCAAAATGTGAGTCTGCTGACAATACCTCTCCCCACAGCTACATAGGTACCTCTGTCTGCATGTGGGACAGCAGCCTGAATCCGGTGAGTATGGGATTTTCCAGTTGTGGCTCACCAGTACCCAAGGAATGTTAAGGTCATGCATGTGACCATGCACACAAGTATTACTCTCAGCTGTTTTACAATATCTGCATGTTCACTTGTGGTGGGCTTAACTGCATTGCATCACAGTGGACATCACAGGGGCCTATTTGCAGGAGATGAAACACATATCTGTAGCATACCTTACAACCTGTCATTGCAAGAAATCTGGACAATGACTGATTAAACGGGGGGATGAAGGCCCAAAACTAGGGACATATTTGATAAATTAGTGTTATACAGTACATATAAATGGTGTACACACACCTGTTAGAATGCCAGGTATTTGTGAAATACAAAAATGAGAGCACAATAACACATTTCCAAACCTTTCCAACCTGTCATGTGACCTATAACCTGTACAATTTAATTGTAAAACAAACAAATCTGTTAGGGGAACAGTTATGACACATAAAAAACTTACAAGAAGCTGGATGTATACGTGTGCACAGGCTGAAGCTAATACTGTGTTGAAGCAGCTTTCGATATTATTACAGCATTACATCTACTTGGGTACATACCTGCCATCAATTACAGAGACTCTTTGAAACTCATTACAGCCAAGTGATGTCTGCAGGAGTTTATGCAATTACCTTCTACTGCACCTCTAGACGTGAAATATTGCCTGTTGATATTTGCATTAATAATTTCAAAACCATGTTCTATACAAGGTATCAAAATATTTTATCTTGGAGCAGGTATGATGGAAAACAGAATTGTATTGATATATGACCTCTGTCAATGAGTATTTGTTATAACTATAAGGTGATAACATCATTTTTTAAAGGGTGAAGCCACACCCACTGGAGTTAAAGATACACACTCAAAAGAGCTCTACTGGAGGGAATGAGTTAACAGCTAATAACGGTCAGCTGTCCTACCAGGATTATTCTAAATTTACTCAGTTGCCTACTACAGCAACAGCCATAGTTTGCATACAGCTTATGAAGCAGTAAAGGGATCTCATTTGTGAAAGGTATCAGCCCAGAGAAGGGTACACACACATTTCCACAGCAGTGCATATACCATGGAACACAGTGAAGGCAGTCATCAAATGGTGGTGGAAATGTGGGGCAACAGTGACATTGCAAAGAACTGATGTCCAAATGTGTGGAGAAGACAAGGCCCAAATTGGTCAGGTAGGCTGCCAGGACACCTACAGCAATACTACAGGAGTTAAAAAAAATAGAAATACAAATGGCTTAAAGCAAGGCTGGTGCAGATATAAGAAGAGCCAAACAAGTAAAAAAACTGCATCAAACAGACACACCAAGTATTTATTTAAACAAAACAAAACAAAAAAGTGAGCACTTTCATGACAAAACTTGTCGCCTCATCAGGCACAAAAATAAAAATGAAGCTAGTATTTATAGTATAGTTTATCAGCTGACACTTAAGGTCACATGTTTGTTTAGGCTCATTACAGACTCTCATTAAAAGCAGATAAAAACAGATGTAAAAAATACATGTAAGTATAAATAAGAAATTCATAATAATACAATATATATAGATATACATATATATGTATATATATATATATATATATATATAATAAAAAAAAAAAAATATATATATATATATATATATATATATATATATATATATATATATAGGTCTACTTCTTTTGACCAAACTCCCATTTGCCTGACACCCATTTGCCTGAGACCAAATGACTGAAATTTCATTTGCCTGACACTTCATTTGCCCGACACTTCATTTGACTGACAAGTATTATTAGCAAGAAAATGGAATATGTCCCAAGTAGACCAGGACATGCAGGCTATTTCGAGCTATCCACACATGACTAATGCTGTGGCCAGCTTGAATGTTTCAAACAAGGTCACAGTGGTAACAGAAAACAATTTTTCGATTTACAATTATACCAGCATTAGTTTGGGAACAGAACATTTTGATTTATTCACCAAGGGACTGCATTTTGTGCCAGCATTTTCTAACAGGATGGAACAGGAGTTGATAGATTTAAAAATGTTTAGCAGGCAACTGAACCTAATGCTTTATTTTAAAGGGGAACTTCCTGTAAGTATGGAGCTTTCACGTAGGAGTACATTTAACCCACCTATGGACCCAACAGTCAAAATATTTGAAGAAATGATGGAAAAAGACATCAGGATGATTAATAATAATAAGCAAAGAAATGACCCCCATAATATCAGTAGGAATGAGATGAATTTAATCAAGGATCTCAAAAGTAATAACTGTAGGGCTATGAAAACAGATAAGGGGGGGGGGTAGTTCTGATGTATAATTCAGACTACATTCAGTACATTGAACGGATGTTGCAGGACCCGGAGCAGTATGAACAGGTGTCCAGGAATGAGTTACATATGGCATACTCAAGAATTTCTTTCATTTTATATGACCATCTTTTGCAAGGGCTTTTTAATGAAAAACTGTATAATTTTTTAATTGTTGCCAAGCCAAGAATTCCTGTAATATTTGGCATCCCGAAAACACACAAAGGTCTTGACCCCCTACACTTCAGACCTATAGTATCTGGGCAAGGAGGCAAATCAGAACCGATTGGGAAATTTATAGACCACACTTTGAAGCAATTTGCTGCTTCTTTGAAGTACATCTGCAGGGATTCTTGGGATTTTCTTAGGGGTCTGCAATCCCTAGCATACCATCCGGATCTATTGCTGGTAACTATAGACATTGTTCAACTGTTCCCCAGTATACCTCATTCTACAGGACTGAAATGGTTTAGTGATGTTTTAGTTAAAGAGGCGAAGCTTACTTCCAATACCACAAACTTGTTGGTGGAGTTAATGGAACTAATCCTGGAAAATAATTTCATTTGTTTCAACAGTCATTTCTACAGGCAAAAATCAGGTGTTGCAATGGGGGAGGCCTGTGTCACAGTTTATGCAAACATAGTGTTGCATAAATGGGAAAACACATATATTTTTGGCACAGAGTGGGCACAGTACATCAAGCACTATGTCAGATTTCTTGACGACATTTGCCTTGTATGGAGTGGTACTAGGGCAAATATGGAAGAATTTTTTCATTACATCAACAGCACTACTTCTTTTCTTACCTTTACACACTCATTGAGTTTTGACAGCTTGAATTACTTGGATGTGCACTTGGTTAAAGATAAAATTAACAATAGGTTCATATCAAGTGTGTTTAGGAAGCCCACCTATTCAAATGCTTTTTTGCATTTTAAAAGTAACCACCCTGAATATCAAAAAAGAGGCATAGTCAAGGGGCAATTTATCCATGCCTCCAGAATGTGCAACACAAAACAGGTGTTTATGGAGGAAATTAGGTTCCTAAATGAAAGATTCTTTGAAAGAGGGTATCCAAGCCTTCTTGTTGAAGAGCTAGCGACAGAAATTATTAGGTGCAGGGAAACAAAATATCCACCTCTCCTAGACACTACGGGCACATCAATATGCCTAGTGGGCAGTAGCCTGCAGAATAAGGAACAAAAAGGATATATTCATACTTTTAGTATTGATTATGAGGTTGTGGAAAACAGTGTAAAGAAATACTGGCCGATCCTAAGACTGGACGACAGGTTGGGTAATATGATTCCAGAGTTTCCTAGATTCATTAGATGTAGGGGTACCAATTTAAAGGAAATGCTAGAGATCAATCAGAACAAACCAATGGCAAGTAGTGATAATAAAAAAGAAGGCACATACAAATGTGGAATGTGCAAGCAATGCCCGGCTATATTCAATGGACATAGGTTATATTTACCATCAAGGAAATTCCTATATCAACCAAGGGGCCATTATAATTTCAATGCCAAATTTATTGTTTATTTAGGTTTATGTACTAGATGTAAAAGTTTCTACATAGGAAAGACTGAAAGAACCATTAGAAGACGTATTTATGAGCATCAGTATGATATAATTAAGAAAAAGGAAACTAATGCTTTTTACAGACATTCCCTTTTTTGTCCCAACGTGGAAATTAAATTCATTATTTTAGAACAGCTAAGGTTGGATGAAAGGGGGGGGACTGGGGGTCTCTTTTAGAATATAAAGAGTTATTATGGCAGCTAAGACTGGATGCAGGAAGGCAACCAGGGCTCAATGACGCTTGTAGCATTAGCAGCGTCCTGAGGTTAAGGAAGGCTAAATTATGAATTTTTGGTTTTCCAGTGTTTTCAGGGTTTACATATAGAAATAAAATTTTGCTGAATAAACAGCACATTTAAACATTTTTAACATACTAGCATGTGTATAGTATTGGCTTTTGAATATTGTTTTAATATTGCATAGTTTTAATATTGCATATTTTTAACACTGTATATTTTTATGGCAATCTGTGTGTACACCAACAATTGATTATTAAGTTTATGCATATGCTTTGTTGGACATTGCAGTGAGTTGTGCTTAGTAATGGTTTGCCTGCAAGCAGGTTTTGTACTAGCAAGTAATATGAAGGGTTAATTAGACCTTCTCTTTTACTAATTGAATTATTGGTCAAGTTTTGACTATGTATATAAAGAACAACCAGCTTGATTTTATTGTATCTTGAAAAGCTCAGCACCAGGCTGAGCGAAAAGCGCTTGAGGAGATTTTTGTTTGTTATTAAAGCAAGAAAGTTTTTGTAAGTTGCAGCCTTTCATTTTCTGCCTTGCGGAAGAAGGAACATCAGCATTTCATCAACTTTTCATTCTGGGCTTCCAGAGCCAGCTTCCAGGTTGTGGATCTGCTTTGCTTTATTTATAATTTCAAGAAGATTACAAATGAGTTGTAGCTGTTCATTGTGATAGCATCTATTTAACGTAAGGAATTCCCTAACTTTCTCTATTCCCCAGTCATTAGGTATGCATGTAAACAGTGACTCTCTATCCATAGTAACAAAACAATAATCTACTTCTATAGTGGTAATTCTCTCATGCAATCTCCCTAGAAGTATTTTAGTATCTCCTAATATAGTATAACAACCTTTTAACTGGCAATGTAGATTGTCTTCCACATATCTAGAAAGAGATTCTGTGCACCAGCCCATTCCTGACACAATGGGCCTCCTAGGAGGTGTTACAATATTGTTATGAATCTTGGGTAGGCCATATATTCTAGGGATAACTGGATGGTCAATGTTAAAGAAGTTAAAAAGTTGTTCATCAGTCAAATTAGTCATAAGTAGATCAAAGATCAAAAATGATACCTTTTCCATGACTCCATTCACAGTTGTTTTAGTGATACATTGATAAGTGTGTGTGTCCTGTAACAAAAGTCTCATCTGTTGTAGATGTAGTTCTTTATCAAGAATAACTATCCCTCCACCTTTATCAGCCTGTTTAACTTCGATAGAGCGCATACTCTTTAGTTCTTGTAAAGCTCTATTCTCACAAACAAATAAGTTACAAAAGATCTTTTTCGTTCCTTGTTCTTGCAAATTTCTAAACCCAGTCTCACATACATCAATAAAGGTTTGTATCCCTTGGTGCATTATAGGGACAAAGGTACTCAGTTTCCTATAAGTACTACTAAAACCATCCTGCCCATTATTATTAGCATAAATATTTCTCAGAGAAAGACTTCTACCAAGCAGTCTGAGATCCTTCAGCATTTCTGCTGAATCTGCTCATTTAGGAGTGATAAATGACAGGCCCCTGTTCAACAGTTCACTTTGTTCTTTATTTAAAGTTAAAGAAGAGATATTAACAAGCAAACCTGTATGTAGGTGCATCTCCTCTTTGTTTGTTGTACTGTCCATTCCTGGCTCTGATATTTCTGTGCTCTCCCTTGCTGCGTAACACTTCTAAAGCGTGTTCTGAAGGGAAGCGGTTTCTGAAGAGTGCCAAATCTGAGATTAGAACCCCTGGTTATCTAGTGATTTGTATTATAGTGCTACACAGTTATCGCATGCACTATGGAGCTTACTGCGCTGACAACTGGCCAAAGGTGCTGATAAGGGGAATGACATCAGCAGGACTGATAAAGTAGGGCACTAGGATGTGTTGTGGGTGGGAATGGCCTAAAACTGTTTCATCTACAAACAAACAAACAAACAAACACACACTCCCTCACACTTGCACATACAACTGTCTCACAGACACACAAACACACACATGCACGCACACACACACACACACACACACACACACACACACACACACACACACACACACACACACACACACACACACACAGAACCCCTGCCTATCTAGTTATTTGTACTAAAGTTTTACACAGTTATCGCATGCACTACAGAGCTTATAGGGTGATAGGTGTCCAATGATCCTTCTAAGGTGAATGAAGCAGCAGATCTTGTGAAGTAAGGCAATGTGAAGTGTACTGAGTGGGAACTCTAATACTTAGACCTATGGACACACACACACACACACACACACACACACACACACACACACACACGCACAGATTATGTGATATTATAAACCCAACCTCAGTACTATTACACAATGGGGCTCACCTTTTATGCTGGCATGTGCAACTGTTTAAAACTGGTATGCCACTCTCCACAGCAGGACATCACTGTATGCCATTCAGAGTATCCATGTGTATGACTCACTCTGTCTGTGTCCCCCTGTGTCTCTGTCTCTCTCTATCAGTGTCTCTCACTACCCCACATCTATGTGTGTGTATGCTTGACATATGTTGTTATCTGTTGCCCATATAAATGTGTGTGTGTATCTCATGCAATAGATGCAGGTATATCACATATGGGTCACGTACAGCTAGCTGAGGATAATCCTGTCCGATGTGCACGTGTGTGTGTGTGTGTGTGTGTGTGTGTGTGTGTGTGTGTGTGTGTGTGTGTGTGTGTGCGGGGATAGTTGAGGTGTACATAGCTGTCTGTATGCACAGACATATATACACAATACAGTCATAAATTCTGATGTGGGTTCCTACATGTCCTGTGATTCTCTAAGTGTAGGAGCATGCCCAGTGTGACCGTCTATAGTTAGAGTGGGACTCCATTCCAGAGATAGGTGTGCTCCAGTCTAAGGTTTCGTGTGCTACAGCCATACCTCTCAGGAGTACACAGGACTTTTCTCAGGGTACAGGGTTTGTTTAGCAGACATTTTTGACATATCTGTAGTCTGACACCGCAATTTATTGTGTTAATAAATAGTGCCAGACATCCTCAGATCATCATAGTGCTTTACCAGAGGAATACTAGTTCTATGATGCATAGCCCAATATTATGAGGGCAACTATGTACATTCTTGCCCAACAAGGCCACTTGTGAGGTGCGGCTACAGCCAGTTGAGTGATGACGTGCAGTGTAAACAGTCCAGCAACCTGGAGATATATTGGCTGGAGATCTCCTGCTTGTGTAGTATCTTTCTAACCTGAGATGTCATATCCTTGTGTGAGCATACTTCTCACCTGTACATTTTTGGGCAGGATGCCCAGGTGTTTATCTAGAGGTGTCACCCTGTCTATGTAGACTTGTGTTTTTATGGCAAGTTACATATAATTGAAGAGTGATGTTACAAAATAATGACAGACATTGCTGTTTCAGACTACATAACCTTCAGACAATTCCCACTACTGCAAACCCCTAACCCTATCAACTTTCTCGGTATGTAAGGTCAAGATTTACAACACATGCCTATCATTGTGCCTTTGTTCCACTTTTATTTCTGCCCTTGTCCAGACATCTTGCTGTCAGAGGTTGTGAGTTATGGGTGTGGGTACAGAGTGCATTCTACTGTGCAGGCATGTCCATTGTATGTAAAATAAACATAAGAAAAAAGGATTATTGAGAGTAACCACTGGTAACAGTACCAAAAAGCACTTATATTCACAAAAGCCATGCCACCTCAGCTACACATCCTTCTAGATGTCCATTATATGTGTAGTATATTCCACATAGCATTGTGACTTCCAGGTATGCCAGTGGCAGAGCAGTGGATGTCACTGACATGCATAAGAGTTGGCACTGCAGTTATCTGCACATGGCCCTGCCAAAGACAGCACTGTACATAGGGCACTACGAGACAACTGCCAGAAGAATGTGCAAGCCAGATCTTGATATTAACCACACATACACATAGCTCATTGACCCCTGCATATAGTGGACAGGCAACATGTCTTCATGTGTATTGGTGCAGCCTTGCCAATGTGTGCTATGCTGCCATTTTCCTGCAAACATACATGTTACTGCATTTCTGTGGATATATGGGGGGGCACACCTGTCAACTGTACACATTTGCACAGACTGTGCTGATATTTGCTTTACATTTTGGTTCCATTTACCATACTATTTTACCTTGTCTTTGGGACTAGAGGCATATCAGTAAAGAGAACAGGTCAGATTATAATGGCATACATTTTAGTTTCAGACTTCTTAGCCATCATAGCCGTACTGCAACTGCGAGTCCTACTGTGCTAGCACTGTGGGATTCTGTAGGGGGTTAATTCAACACTCCCACCATTTTTATGTCTTTACCAGACATTTCTATCTGCTTTTCTACAGTTGACTTGCTGTGTGGGTGTGAAGGGGTGGGTATGGGACCCACACACTGGCATCCATGCCTGTGACCTATGACCCCCTATTTAGTTGTTCCACAAATATACTGCAGTGGGATTTACCACTTTGGGTACTACTACATAGTGTGTGGAGGCCAGTTTTGGCCAGACATTTCCTGGTGTCCCATACAGCTGTCAATTCTGTGCTGCTATCCCAGGAGGCTACCCCATTCCCTTGTATGCATGCAGTATTACCATAGATATGCTAGCAGAACATATCATTTAATTCATTTATTGTTAAGAAGATTGACTTACCTTGTGCCTGCAGCAGTTGTGAGGACAGTGCTTGAGGGCTGCCTATGTTGGATGCACACAGTACACTGCCTATACGTGGTAATTTACAGGTAATGTGATGTGTGTGTCATCCATTTTACTGTGTGTGCAAGTCAGAGAGAGGTGTCAGACCCTGGGGTCCCTACAGTGTCAATGTGTGTGCTATGCATTGCCTCTTTGCCAAGACCTGAGCATAGTGGGTACTCCTCCATCTGCCTACAGATCAGGCTCAGGGGACGGCTCCTCTGAGTCCCTCTGTGCCTGTGGGGACCTTGGCAATAGTGCTGGGCTGTGTGGTCCTTCCCCATGCTGTTCCTGTTGTACCTGTTTCCACAGGATTATATTGTGTAGCATGGCACATACTATGAACTAGATATAGCCAAATTGGTGTAGCTATTAGCACACAAAGTGCCCATAGCTACACCAGATGTTTGCAAATAATATGATTCATTAAAAGTAAAAACATTGTTTTCCAACACCATTTCTGTTAATAAGCATAAGAAGTCTACATGTTTACTATCATATATATTTCTACTTATTAAAACATCTCTAACCATTTGTATACCTTCATCATTAGGTATGCTGGTAACCAAGGCTTTCACATCCATAGTGATAAACCATCCTAAATCTCTGCCATTGTTCTCATTTACAAATTTAAACAAATCATGTAGAAAGTGTTTCATATCAATTAACACCAATTTGCATGTAGATATGTCTTGATGGGAGGAAAGCATCATGTATGTTTCAGAATATTTGTCACACATACCCTTCTACAGACGGTTTGTGGATGATCTTTTTTATTATGGAGAGGTGATTTATTACAGTTGCATCAATTCATCAATATGCTGAACACTAGTACAAATTTTTTGGAATTTTCATATAAACAATCAGATGTTTCCACCAAATTTTTAGATGTTGTATTGGTTAAGAGAGATAATAACACTTCTTCTTCTTCTTTCAGCTTTTCCCAGTTAGGGGTTGCCACAGTGGATCACCGTTCACTCATGATTGGCAGTGGAGTTTTACAGTATCGAGTTGCCAGCCCGGCGCCCACCCTTCCACAGAAGGCACACACATGCACACACTCACACCTAGGGCTAATTTTTTTAGTGTGTCCAATCCACCTACAGCATGTCTTTGGGATGTGGGAGGAAACCAGAGCACCTGGAGGAAACCCACGTGACCACAGGGAGGACATGCAGACTCCGCACAGAAGGCACCCCAGCCAAGGATCGAACAGGAGAACCTCTTGCTGTGAGGTGGCAACGCTAACTGCTGCACCACCGTGGCCACCCTAAGACAGATAATAACACTACAGACACTAAATTATATAGGAAGGAATGCTATCGGCTTACATATGTACATAGAAACAGCATGCATCCTAGTCACGTGTTCCACAATGTACTGAAAGGGCAAAGTATGCATATTAGTCAATTACACAATGACGACATGGATTTTGAAAGAGGATTAGAACAGTCAAACTCTGACTTTAGGTTGAGAGGTTGCCATACAGGTGAGATGAATAGAATGCAAGAAATGGTTAGATGAGAGAGATAAACTACGGCCAAACCATATTATTGTAAACATAATAATATGCCTCATGATGTCAACAGGAAGAGAAGTAATACTCCATTTTTTAGTCTCACATTTTCTAGTGATGAGAGAAATATTAGGGAGATAATATACAAACACTGGACCATTCTGGAGACCAACAAAGATATATTCTCTATTGTGGGTGATAGACCCAGATTTGGATATAGAAATAAGAAGTCCATATGTCATAGGTTATGCTATCCACAACTTGCTAATGTGCAAATAAAAAGTAAAACCGCTCGGAGTTAATGCTCTAGTGTGTATAGCCAATTTCAAATAACAAAACAAGTAGCACAAGAGCAAAACAATGAAGGGGTATAATACGTAGATATACAGTCCCATAAATCAAATAGCTCCAAGTTCATGAAATCCAAACCAACGCAATCAAAACTGTTGTATAAAAAGAATTTATTGCAATACAGGTTAGCGCTTTCGCTAAATAGCTTCTTCAGACCTTAAAACAAGAGACCCTACAATGATTTAATGATTAAATACACAAAAAAGCGGGAAACCCATCTATAACTTTTAAAGCTGCAGTATTACTTAAATCCATCATCAATACAATAAATCATCATAATCTGTAAAAACACATATATATAATAAAAAAATCATAAGATAATATAATACAATGTACACATATTCACATATAATATATCTAATGTATATTTGAACAAACATACAATGGGGCAAATATGCCATATGACAATAAAACATATATATATGTAGAATCTACTGACTGCCCTATATAAAAATGTAAACATAACTAATAAAAATAAAAATGAATATAAAATAACAAATCTATTTATATCTCAACCTCCTCATTCTAAGGAGGGGTTGTAGTGGAACTTTCCCATTGAGTCCAGGAGGCATATCAGATCTAAATTTAATGATCCAGTTCATTTCTCTAGCTTCAGTGTAGGTTTCCACATCATCCCCTCTATTGGTTCTGGAGATCTTCTCTAATATTCTAAATTTAAAAGAGTGACCTTCTCCTCTATCATGGACATGTTTGGCTAAAGCATTACGCATGTTGCCTTTCCTAATGTGATAAACATGTTCGCGGATTCTGTCTCTAAGACACCTATTGGTCTTCCCAATGTAGAACGCAGGGCATCCTGTACAGGATGCCATGTACACCACATCAATTGACATACAATCACCATGTGCACGTAATGTATAGCTACCAAGCCCTAATGGGTGTATAAAAATAGGGTCTGATAGTATGTAAGAACAGAAGTTGCATCTATTGCATGGTGTGGAATAAGGTGGACCTATGTGCAAATCAAAAGGGGTGACCTTCAGATACACCCATTAGGGCTTGGTAGCTATACATTACGTGCACATGGTGATTGTATGTCAATTGATGTGGTGTACATGGCATCCTGTACAGGATGCCCTGCGTTCTACATTGGGAAGACCAATAGATATCTTAGAGACAGAATCCGCGAACATGTTTATCACATTAGGAAAGGCAACATGCGTAATGCTTTAGCCAAACATGTCCATGATAGAGGAGAAGGTCACTCTTTTAAATTTAGAATATTAGAGAAGATCTCCAGAACCAATAGAGGGGGTGATGTGGAAACCTACACTGAAGCTAAAGAAACGAACTGGATCATTAAATTTAGATCTGATATGCCTCCTGGACTCAATGGGAAAGTTCCACTACAACCCCTCCTTAGAATGAGGAGGTTGAGATATAAATAGATTTGTTATTTTATATTCATTTTTATTAGTTATGTTTACATTTTTATATAGGGCAGTCAGTAGATTCTACATATATATATGTTTTATTGTCATATGGCATATTTGCCCCATTGTATGTTTGTTCAAATATACATTAGATATATTATATGTGAATATGTGTACATTGTATTATATTATCTTGTGAATTTTTTTATTATATATATGTGTTTTTACAGATTATGATGATTTATTGTATTGATGATGGATTTAAGTAATACTGCAGCTTTAAAAGTTATAGATGGGTTTCCCGCTTTTTTGTGTATTTAATCATTAAATCATTGTAGGGTCTCTTGTTTTAAGGTCTGAAGAAGCTATTTAGCGAAAGCGCTAACCTGTATTGCAATAAATTCTTTTTATACAACAGTTTTGATTGCATTGGTTTGGATTTCACGAACTTGGAGCTATTTGATTTATGGGACTGTATATCTACGTATTATACCCCTTCATTGTTTTGCTCTTGTGCTACTTGTTTTGTAACTTGCTAATGTGGACTCAATTAATATTACTGACCAACACACCACTAGATGTGACAAATGCTCATATTGCAATTTTATAGATGAGTCCCATACGTTTATACATCCGATCAGTAATAAATCATTTACACACTTCCAAAAAACAAACTGCAATACTAGGAATTTGGTATACTTAGCACACTGTAAACTATGCCTGAATTTCTGTGTTGGTAAAACCAATAGAAGCTTGAGGGAAAGGATACGTGACCACATGTATTGTGTATGAAGAGGCATGACATATAGTGAGATAGCCAGACATATGCAGATTTTTGGTAATACACACACATTCAATTTTCTAGTGTTGGAAGTTTTAGATGTAGATGCTAGAATGGGCGACTTGATAAATAAAACCTATCAAGCCGAGATGAGATGGATCTTCAGACTTGGAGTACATTGTTCACCAGGATTAAATGAACATGTTTCAGTACAACCTGCCCTAAGAGCTAGGTCTCTTAGGAAGCGTTAGTTTAGGTATGAAGTTGCACTGTCATAATTTACCTTTGTACTTCATCTATACTGTACGTATTGCATATGGTCCTTCCTGTATATCTGACAGATTAGCCTAGTTTTACACTTCAAAGGTACTTTTATGGCTCAACTACATTTAGCACGCTATATATTTGCTTTAGTTTTTATATATAAATTGAATTTTATTCATTTAATGTTAGTATATTTATTTATTAATATTTATATTTGTATTATACATTAAATAATTTTATTATATATGCCTTTGAGTATATGTCTAGGGCGTGTTTACACATGGTATATGTTATTAGCAATTATGTGCTTTTTAACATCACTATAGTGACCTAATGATGCACAACATGTGATTGGATACATTGTATGATGAGCAGGTATTTAAACACCAAGTGTTTTCAGTTGTTTATTAGATCTGAAGAAGCTACATGTGAAAGTGCTTATCTATCTCTTCACCAGTTTTGTTTTATTTTTATTTTATTCATTAAATTGTTTAGCTTATCACTGCCATGAACTGCTGGTGTGCTTTTATACAGTTTACTAAAAAGAAATGTGTTAAACTAACCCTGAAGTGAATACTTTTGTCCAGAGTTTTTTTCAATTTAATGGGCAAGTTATTTTTAACATGATGCTGCATCATATACATTTATTCCTAATACGTAGTTACAAAGATGCACATGTTATACATCAGAGGAATTAAACATTTAGGTGTAGACAGGTTTTCTTTGCAAAATATCTCTGACCATTCATTTTAGCTGATTTTTACATTAGACTGGTAAGATACTTTGCAGCAAAAAGTCAGCCACAGAACAAAAAAAGTATACTCTGTTACAATGTGAGCTAGCAATAGTAAAACAGCATAAATTGTCCATGTAATAAGAATAATTCAGTATACATTTAATGAATTCTTATCTAAACAGTATTAGTGTGATTTCCATGCTACAGATTCTTTTATGTTCTGATCTGGCCTCATTAAAATCATGTAGCACTTTGGAAAAAAAATGCAGCTAAGTAATCCAAACCCGGATGACAGGATTGCAAATATTTCCACAGCAACAACATTCTTTCCTTTGGTGCTCAGGTAGGCTGGTATAAATGACAGCCAAACAGTTAAAAAGATCAACATACTAAATGTGATGAAATGTGCTTCATTGTATCTGTCTGGTAACTTCCGTACTAGAAAAGCAACCACAAAACATACAGTTGCTAGTAGTGCAAGGTAGCCTAGCATGAAATAAAACATCAGTGTAGATCCTTCATTGCATTCTATGATTAATTTGTCTCTGAAAGAGTTCATGTTATTTTCTGGGAAAGGAGGGTAGTATCCAAGCCAAGCAGTGCATATGACGACCTGCAGGACAGTGCAGAGAAAGCCAATAAAACTTGGTGTCCTGGATCCCAGCCACTTCTGGTGAAAGCCTCCTGGTCTTGTTGCACCAAAGACTATAACTACAGTGATTGTCTTTGCAAGGATGGAAGAGACACAGACAGCAAACGTAACACCAAATGCAGACTGTCGAAGTAAGCAGCTTGTATTGGTGGGTCTTCCAATAAATATTAAGGAGCAGAGGAAACAAAGAATAAGAGCTACAAGGAGGAAATAGCTGAGACTGCGATTGTTAGCTCTCACTATTGGAGTCTTTCGATATTTAACAAAAATCCACAGTATGAAAGCAGGGAAAATGGAAAGAAAAATGGTGAGACTCAATAATGTCACCCCTAGAGCATCATCAATGGACAAGTATTCTTTAAGCTTTAGATTGCACGTTACCTTTCTCTCATCTGGCCAGGAATCATCTGAGCATTTGACACATGCAGCAGAATCTGATGAAATAAAGACAGTCAAACCATTATTAAATGACATTACATATACTCTGTTTAACATCTCATTTTCTTAATGATAGCCCTTTTGAGGAAAATGCAACATGAAAGTGGAATTGTGGTCATCGTTTACATAAACAGTAGTTATTTTAAATTTTTATCTTATTTTCTTACTGGAAACACATTTTCTAATCATCTTGCTCAGAACTGGTTTTATACACTGCATAGAGCCAAAAAAAAAGAAGTAAACTGTATCAATAGTCATATATGTCTACGAGGCCTTTGATTATATAAATCATGAAAAATTATAAATTAGCATGAGAAGAAGGAGTCTACTGAAATACCTAGTAGTTTTTGTGTACAATCTTCACATTGTTTGAGCAGCAAGGTTTCAAATAAAGTGAGGACAAATTGAAAAGGTTTACAGTTTGTAAATGTTACACACTTTCCCCATACCTGTTTACTTTATATGTAGAATAAACTGCTCAAAAGGAGTGATCATGAGAAAAGATCTTCAGCAGCTTTCACTTAGCTAGTGATACCACGTTAGTGGTTGAAAGTGAAGATGATCTGAAGTATCTCCTTATCAAAAGTAAAGAACAAAGTCTCACAATGGGTTTGTACAATTACATTAAGAAAACAAAAAAAAAAATGTAAAACTGGTAAAATCAATAGATGATTTATTCTACATGGAAAATAAATAGAAATTGTATGCACTTTCTGCCTGCATAGATCAATAATCAGTAATTATATGACAAGTATAGAAAAAAATATGTATGTGGTCTCCACGGGGTGGGGGTAGAAGTAAAACTTCTTTAAGGAAGTGCGACAGAAAGCAAATGGTACAGCACAGTATAAGCTCCTTCCCACTTCTTTACAGAGGTTTCACTTCTACCATGCATGGCTATCACGCATGTTTTTTTTTTTATAAAAAACAACTGTTGTCTATCATTTATAAATAGGTGAAGTTAGTAGTAACTTTTAACTCTTGTAAATATGCTGTTTTCTCTATTATTCTTTGCAAATACTATATCTTGACCTTTGTTTAATCTGTTTGTTTGGTTTATATCTATAACCCTGGGCTAAATATGAAAATGATCTGGGGGGAGTTGGATCATTATTATAGCCTGGTTAACAAAAACAAATAAATAGAATAAAATACAAGCACATGGAAAAGTGCTGTGAAGACCATTGACATGCAGATCAGGAAATAAGGCTTTGTGATGCTAATGTTCTCATGAAAAAAAAATCTTAACAGTCTATAGTACTCACACTTTAAAGGAAGATAAAACTACAAACCAGCTTTAACAAATTTAAACCTAAAAATTATGACAATTTAATTGTCAACCTCCATAGAGGCAGCCATGGTAGTGCAGCAGTTAGCATTGTCGCCTCACAGCAAGAGGTTCTCTGGCTCAATCCTTGGCTGGGGTGCCTTCTGTGCGGAGTCTACATGTCCTCCCTGTGGTTGTGTGGGTTTCCTCTGGGTGCTCCGGTTTCCTCCCAAAGACATGCTGTAGGTGGATTGGACACTCTAAAGTGGCCCTAGGAGTGAGTGTGTGTGCCTTCTGTGGAAGGTTGAATTCCAGGCTGGCAACTCGACACCGTAAAAACTCTACTGCCAATCATGAGCGGACAGGTGACCCGCTGTAGCAACCCCTAACCAGGAAAAGCCAAAAGAAGAAGAATTGTCAAACTCCATAGAAATTACACTCTAAATGCATGCAGCAGTGATGGATTATTAATGGTTTCATTTTTTTTCAATTAAATCAAATGGCAAAAGTACAGAAGAAGCAATGAATATGCCACTACCAACAATAAAAATACATTTACTATATTGCAAGTATCACAAACCACAACCACTCATGTCTTTTATGAACTTTATTATTAAAAATTAAAATGTTCACATTCCTCCAAAACAGTGGATGTTTTCATGATACTATTTTTGGAGAGGGAGCAATACACTCTTACTTTACTAAGAGTATTAAAGTCTCAAACCCCTAACCCGAAAATAAGCAAAGGAATACAGTTAACCAACAGTATGCAAACACACTTTTCATTACTTTATGATGACAAGTATAGTTAAAAATGCTAAATAAACACACTACTCCTGCACACCAGAATAGAAAATCCTTTAATGCAAAACCACTCCACAACTAAATAACAACGCTTAGGCTGCAGTGTTAAAATCAAAACGCAGCTGATTTTGTAAGCAAAACATAAGCAAGTCTTAAAATGTCCCATCCATCAGTATATTCCATTCAAATGGAAATTATATAAAATGTAAAAACACTTGTCTGACTTCACAGAAAAAAAATAAATGAATGAGGTTCCATAATTTAATTTATCCTCACTCTGCAACAGTCTAAAACAGTTTTAAAAAAAAAAAAGTTAATCCAACTCCGGCAAATATAGCAGTCTGTGTCAGTGTGAGTGTTTGTGTACATGTGTATATATGTGTGTGTGTGTATGTGTGTGATAGCTCGTTCGTTCGCTCTTACTCTTCCTTGAATGAGTGCATGTGTGTGTGTGTGTGTGTGTGTGTGTGTGTGTGTGTGTGTGTGTGTGTGTGTGTGTGTGTGTGTGTGTGTGTGTGTGTGTGTGTGTGTGTGTGCATGTGTGTGTGTGTGCATCCATGTACATCCATGTATGTCCGTGCACATGTGTGTGTGTGTGTGTGTGTGTGTGTGTGTGTGTTTGAAAAGCTGAATTAAAGTACAGAAGTCAAAGTCTGCCCTTAAGGGTAGAGTTTTACTTGCATTCTTCCATTTCACATTTCCATTACACACCGAACTCTCACACCATCCCATAAGGAGTTTCACTTCAAAAAATCTATTGAAAAATTGCTATCAGCAGAATGGCTATGAAGTAATATATATAAGATCATAAAGCACAGAGATGAATATTTGCATATGAAGGCTCAACTTGTCCAAGATCTAGTATTTTCAATAACATAAAGGGATGTAAAAGTTGAAGAAAGAAGAATCACAACAGGAACATCATCGATGCCTTTGAATTATGATGCTAACAAAGAATATTACATATACTATATAACCTAAGTATTCCTTGGAAACTCAGATGACAAAACTTTGACTTTTATACCTTAGATTTGTAATGCAGACAAAAATGTTTAAAAATAGACATCATGCTTGACACATTATAGGTAATTGTAAGCAATGAAGACCTGTAATGCAATATACATCGTAGAATAACTCTGGTAATGGACACCCCCTCGGTCAGTGATTAGTCATCTGACTGAAGATGGAACACATTTCAGGACAACATTACACAGGGTTACCATGGGTTAACATTGACTCAATGGTATGTAAAACAAAACAGTAAGATGGAGCTGTAATAAAGATTTTTCTCTCTCAAAAGTTTTCACAAGGCATGCAGGGAATAAAACATTTATTATCAATGCCTGAACATATACTCTGTAATTTATGACATATATATTTAGTAAATATTACTGCACATCTAATTAAAATACATATACTCTATTTTAACTAACTAATTTTTTTTTCCTAGAACAAACTCTTTTTAGATTATCTAGAATATATAATTTATTCCTACATGTACCAGTGTTAATTAAAATGTATTTAATAAGGGTAAAATTTTACTGATTGACATGGTGGCTTAAACTGCCTGTTTCAATGTAATTTAATAAAATGCTGGGTGAAATATATGCATGAGTGCAGAAGAGCTGCATAGCTCATTCCTTGTGTGTGGCACTGAAAATTTTACATGTTGAAAACAGTAAACAAACCTGGAGACCTTACCTGCCAAAGGAAGTGAGACAAATTACTTAGATATAAGTTTATGTGTATAAAAGTATGTGTGTGTGTAAATGTATATAAATTTATATGGATCTACTTAAAGTAAATATAATGTGAATGAGGAAGATGTGAAAAAAGTAAAAAAAAACTAAGCACTTCCAAAGCAAAAGATTTTGCAGTAGGACAAGATCCCTGCAACACCCTTGTGTACAACAGCACACTGTCCTAACCGAATATACCAATTATGAGATCACATTACAGTTGAAAATGCTTTTACCCTTCACTACTATATCATTACTTCTGTTGATTTTATGCATTTTATACAACGTCAGTTTTTTTTATGTTGACCTTATTCACATTAGATTGAAGTAGAACCATATATAATACACACACATATATATATATATATATATATATATATATATATATATATATATATATATATATATATATAAAGAGAGAGAGTATTGCATAGATGGTGCATACAGATGAGAAGCAGAAAAGATGAGGCCAACGTGACTAATTGCAACCATTATGAGGAGAAGTAAGAGTGGTGGGCATTTACATGAAATACAGGAGGAGGAATGAGTGTGAGCTGGATCTTAGCTAAAAGTGGGAAGTGGCTTCACTTTTATTTCATGGGATATAAGTTCTATCTTAAGGCATAAACTTGACTACCATCATCACATTTGAGCACTACTTAGCAGCATTAATTCTATATATGTGTATGTGTGTGTATGTATATATATATATATATATATATATATATATATAGAGAGAGAGAGAGAGAGAGATGAGTAACTGTACAGGTATTTTTTGTATATCTTCTGACTTGAAACATCACAAACAAATTATTTACAGCCATAAGCCATCAAGAAATTTGGCATGTTTTTTCTGCGAGTACCACATTTACATCAGCTGTTAAGCACATAAAGAAAACATGCTGATAGTCCAAAATACTGTTGCCCATGTAAATTTCCTCAGTGTGGCACTGTGTTTTGTTTTTTCATTAAAGGGCTGAATAGCTGAAGATTCCTGAGTTTTGAAGTGCTTTTTCCTGCATTCTTTGTCTTTCTGCAGATTAAAATGTTAGGAAAAATTTAAAAAAACAATGAGAGACAGAGCTCAGTTTTCAACCACTATAGTGTATACAATCCATGCATATAGTTCTCCATAAATGACCCTAGCCTTCTGAATTATGGTACCCAGAAAATTAATCCCTGTCATATTAGAATAAGAAAAATGGCTAAAAAATTACAAAAACCATGAAACTCTCATTTTTTGCATAATGTTTATTAAACTACTGAAGTTACCTCAGCAGCTGCAAGAGAAATGTATTGATGAGAATGTCTACTCATAAAATTTTTACACAGACTGTATAATGCCCTACTAAGCAGAACCGTAAGCAGTTATCATAGCCCAGGGAAGTTTGTGGAGAGTAAGAGAGCAATAACTAGAGCAGGATGATGTGGAGAGCCACCACTAGCACAAGCTTGAATGGAGCACAATTGGCAGGTACAGAGGCAGGGTAACTGCAATACATGCTTTCATGAGGCCACTTGGATGTTGAAGCTTCATAAATGAATGGTGATACCGAGTTCATGCTTGAGCCGAAGCTCAGTGTGTGTGCAACAATATTTGTACTAAGGTGCTTCTTGATATACTTGTAGTAAGAATTTTACTGCAGTTATAGACGCAAATAAGTTTTTTTTTTTTGTTTTTGGCCCATAGTCCTGGATCAGAAGAACTTTTTTTCCTCTCATATACAAGGCTTTTATTTGTCTTCATTCTAGAGCTGAGGGGGTGCCTGTCTAGGGAACTGCCTAGGGCACTAAATAAGCTAGGTACAGTAGGGGAAAACACTACTCTAATATAAAGCAACAAAAAAGGGCAGGAAAGGGTTTGATGAAAATGATTAAGTTGTAAAAAAATTAAACTGACATTGAAAAACAAAGTTTATTTAATCAACAATGTTTCAGGCCAAGATGAATTATAAAGGAAGCATTTTTTAATTTGTCTGTAAGGAAAAGAATTAAAAAGGAAAATATTTGTGTTTCCTTTTTTTCTCCTTCCATTCTTATGTGATCTGCTTATGTTACTGAGAAATAAAAATTGAGCTGGAAGGTAGTATCCTTAGATTTAAGTTGTGTTATCTTATCTTTTACAGTATATCTTTTTGCCCACTTAGGTCAGATAGCAGTACCTAGTCTAATAACATTTTTGTCCATATCTTACTTTAAAAATCTGCTGTTTGGGGCAAAATCACTGGAGATCGTCCAGTCTATTTCTAAGAAATCAGCATTGGAACCAGTTCGGGATATGTACTATTGTTTTCTCAGCATCTGGGATGAGACCACTGATTACTTAAGATTACTAAAGAGTCTGAGTCACTTCTCAGGATTGTTGCTTCAATTTTGCTTGTACTGAGTGAAGAAGTAAAGGGATTTTGATTCGTAGCTACATGTAGCTGCATGATTCATAGCTGAATATAGCTATGGTGAAACCCACGTTAGTAGCAGCCAGATAGTGGGCAACAGACAAATCACCACTGCTCATCTTTCTTGGCAAACCTTGTTCTGTTTTTTTCACTATGTATTACTATTACTGGAGTAACTTTTATCTAAACTAATCCCACAGTATCACCCTAAATTCTCTGTTCATAAATCTGCATGGTATACAATATTATACCATGACCCCCCATTATTATTCCAAAACGTGCACTCTGATTGGCCAGCGTGCCCGTTGTAAATCGAGTTATACTAATGGAAAAAGGTCCGGTCGCCCGGACTTTTTTCCATTAGTATAACTCTTTAAACACTGTCTCGCTATGTTAAATGGGTTTAACATAGCGAGACAAAAAGCAACAGAGAAAGCAAGATCTCTGTTGCTTTTTTTTAGTGTTTCGCTATGTTAAACTCATTTAACATAGCGAGCCAGTTTTAAAATAAGCAACGGACATCTCCGTTGCTTATTTTAAAGCTGTCTCGCTATGTTAAACCCATTTAACATAGCGAAACACTAAAAAAAAGCAACGGAGATCTTGCTCTCAACCTTTGCCCAACTCTGATGTACTGCGCAGGCGACAGTACATCAGAACTGCCATGACGCCAGACATCTGCGGAAGGGCAGCAAACAGGCATTATATTATGCCATTATTTAAGAAAAGTAATAGTTTCTTTTCTTAAATAATGTCATGGTATAATAGCAATAACCCACTTCTGGGTGTGGGTAATGCTGTATTTACCCATGGTTGGCTTTGTTTGGTCCCTCGGGCCCTTGGGACCAAACCACACCAACTGTGGGTAAATCCAGCATTACCCACACCCAGGCGTGGGTTATTGCTATAGTATTCTCTCTTCAATCCACAAGTAGTACACACTGTCCTATTCTTCCATCCTTTGGCAATATGGTTCAACACCCTAACCAAGGGTGCCTGCAAGATTTTCTTAAAGCTATCTGTGATGATTTGGCAAAACACACTTTTTTCTATCATTTCCACTTACTTATCATTTTTTCTTTAAGGAGGACTCATGCGTTCATCGCATGCTAACATGAATTAATTTAAACACAAAGTATGTGCGGAAACACACTATGTTCCTTTCTGATCACATCCTTGCACGCTCTGCTGCCAGAGTTACCCACAGTAAGGAAACTCCATTACTTATTTTATGCTGGCGAAGGGCTCCCCTCCGTTACTTATTGTATGGAGAAGTGCTCCATCAGATTTATAGAAAACCAAGAACAAGTGAAAAGCACCAATAAAGCAAAGCAGATCCACAACCTGGAAGCTAGCTCTGGAAGCCCAAAATGAAAAGTTGATGAAATGCTGATATTCCTTCTTCCGCAAGGCAGAAAATGAAAGGCTGCAACTTACATAAAACTTTCTTGCTTTAATAACAAACAAAAATCTCCTCAAGCACTTTCACTCAGCCTGGTGCTGAGCTTTTTCAAGATACAATAAAATCAAGCTGGTTGTTCTTTATATACATAGTCAAAACTTGACCAATAATTCGAAATTACTAAGCACAACTAAGTTTATGCATATACTTTGTTGGACATTGCAGTGAGTTGTGCTTAGTAATGGTTTGCCTGCAAGCAGGTTTTGTACCAGCAAGTAATTTGAAGGGTTAATTAGACCTTCTCTTTTACTAATTGAATTATTGGTCAAGTTTTGACTATGTATATAAAGAACAACCAGCTTGATTTTTAAAAAGCTCAGCACCAGGCTGGCAGCCTTGAGGAGATTGTTATTAAAGCAAGAAAGTTTTATGTAAGTTGCAGCCTTTCATTTTCTGCCTTGTGGAAGAAGGAATATCAGCATTTCATCAACTTTTCATTTTGGGCTTCCATCAGATTTATAGTCAATACGGTTGTAGAGGAGTAGGTGAGCTTTATCTGACCTTTTTTCTTTTGCAGCAATTTATCGTTTTATTTGCTTTCTTAAAATAAATTATTGCACAAAATGACACGCTACACTGTGTTTTATGCAGATTGTACCCTCCAGTCTGAGCTGAGATTTAGAAATGGTATAGATCAAGGTCATGCAGTTTGTGGAAAAATATTTTTAGTGGGGCTGAGCTGTGCATACTGGTATGAATTCATTCTGCAGATAAAGTGTGTTCCACATATATTTATCGAGTTCGTAGCTGTAGAACAAACACCGAAACTTAGGTTAGTCAAGCTGCTGTGAACATTCATATCAAATAGTTGATTTTTTTTGTACTTGTAGATTCATTATTCTTTAAACAAGGAATCGCTTTACAACACATACATGTGTTATGTTTTCACGTATGTTGTGATCATTTTAATGTTAAGAAGTGCTTAGGACTTGACCCTCGAGAATTGTGGGTTTTAGGTTAAATATCAGGGGTTTATAGTACAACTCATGCAACTACTCACCACCAAATTGCACCACTCCATGCTTTTCACTGTTTTCTCTGCGGAATGCTTTACTTTTCTTCTGTGTTTTTGTGGCATACCTCTCAGCTCTCCCTACATGTAGTTCAAAATGTGTGTATGTTTTAATTGGACATTTTGAGATATTCTAGGTTATTAATACCAACTATTTTAGTAACATCTGTTGGGGGAGCCATTTTTCTCAATTGTTATTAAGTTAGGCCTAATTCTGGAGATAAGATTTTGAGAGTTATATTTTACAAATAACTGTAACATGCTGGGAGCTTCCATGCTTATAAAAAACAAAAAGAAAATGCTTGTTTGATCACATTCTCTAGAGTTAAAAACTCATTTGAAAAAAAAATCTGTGGTATGGACATGTTCGAGAGGACTGTGTGAGCTGCTGTTTTTTTCCCCTCTTGGATACTTGTACATAAACTAGATTAGTTGTGCCAAAAAAAATGCCAAAAGTAAACTACATCTGTCTTTCAGTCACAGCATTATTGCAGCCAGGAAAAAAAAGTTTTAGTACAGATTTGCATCAAGTTTAAGTTCTATGTTAACATTCTCCATACTATGTCTTCATTCCAGTCAACACATAAAAACAGATAAGGTCATATACATTACTTGCATTTTCATATTAGGTGAGTACAGTGTAAGTGTGTTGTAGAAGGCATGTAAAAATGTATTTCTAAGCTACACCACAGTAACATGTATTTGATGTCATGAGTAGCTTAGAAGGTTGTTGTTGTTGTTGTTGTTGTTGTTGTTGTTGTTTTGTTTCGGCTTTTCCCGGTAAGGAGTTGCCACAGCGGAACTCCGGTCCGCTAAATGATTGGCAGTAGATTTTTATGAAATGCTGAGGTGGCAGCTCGACGCCCAACCTTCAACAAAGGCACACCCATTTACGCATGCATGTCTTTTGAATGCTACCCAACCACGGGGAGGACATACAGACTCCACACAGAAGGCACTCCCAAGCCCAGCTGAGAATCAAAAGGGAGAATCTCTTGCTGTGAGGTAACAATGCTACCGCCGTACCACTGTGGCTGTCAATGGGCATGATATTAACTATTCTTTAATAGTAACAGAAGTTTGGTAGTACTGACTGAGAGATCATGAGTCTAGTTGTGATGTACTCATCTGGAAAAAGTTCAATATGGAGAAAGTTTACATTTGATAATGAATAATATGTATGTATATTGTATGCAATAAAACATATTATACAGAGCATGTGATTTTTCAGGGAATTTCATTTGCTGTTTTAACTTTCTAGTTTTAATATATAACTTTAGTGGTGGTTTGAGTGCTTTGTGGCAGGCTGATGTGTCGCTGCAAAAATAGGACAGTTAAAGCTGAGGGACCTTGACTGACAAGACTTTGGAAGAACCTTTTAGGAGTTGCAATAGTAGTGATTTGGCTGTATGGTATAATGTTGATGGACACCCTACTCTGGTTAAGCTGGGACACTGATTTAAAATGTGCAGTTTACATATTTGCTTTCGTAGCTTTATTGTTCTGCAACTGGATATATTTTAATTTCTGTATTGTTTAGCGGTGAAGCTCATTCTCTGGGGAGGCACACATGGACTGTCATGTTCTCATTAGGTAGGTTTGTAAATTTTTTTGGGAGTTTGTAGGAGGAGTGCGCCATATGGGTAGTTCATATATTTTTAAAGATGGTAGTGTGCTTGTGTCTTGATACAGACGGCTGTAGATTCTACTCACACAGCATGTAAATTTGTATTTTCAGAGGGTGGGGGTGTGACAGTACTGAGTATTTCCTCGTTTGGATGAGATGCCTAGTAACTATGAACATCTTTTTTCAACTTGTCACCCATTTCCTATTGCAATATACCAGTTTACCATATCTTTTAATGTAACATAGGCAATTTATTCTTCAAGGGCAATGGGCACTGAATTTGTAGATGAAACACTGACATAACAAATTGTTCTATAACAACAAACTCTTCATTAGTTTCAGATCTTTTTAATGTGGAATTATTCAGATGACTGACTTCTGCAGAAATTGTGCATATTGACTGATATTGGCTGATTGTAATGACAAACGTTTGAGTGGCCTTTTATGGTTGAAATGAAATTGGGCAGTTTGTCATTATTGGTTCATATGTTTTATTTCATTATTTACTGGGAAAATGTTCAAAACTATAAATTTAAAATACATTCTATCAAGTGGTGCTGTATTATACAAGGGATATAATTCAATTATTATATATTAGAATTGATTCACCTTCCTGATTGTATTAAAGAACTTTTGCATGGTCCTAAAATGTGTGCAAGGGGGCAATGATTTGAAAACAGCCCAAAGGTAAACTTAACCTACCAATGGTCAGATGCATTTTCTTTGAATGTGGGTTTCAATGCTGTTTCAGTTAATGTGACTTGCAGAGATAGAGAAGTTTTAATGCTAAGTCTGTTTTCATTGTCAAATGTCTATCAGGGTTTGTGCTATAAAATTTGTAAATAAAATCGAAATATCTGTAATATCGTAGAAGTAAAGCATAAAACAGTATGCACGTAGAGTTTTGAAGAGTGTGTATGGCAACTGGGGAGAAATAGCCAAGTAATGGGACACTGAAATGGCTGTGTGGGGGGGTGGATTGCGTGGGGGGGCTGCATGGGGAGTGGGCGGGGCTCTGGGTTTGCACCCCCCCCTGCAAAAAATCCTGCAGGCTCCCTTGACCCTAACCACACTCCATATGTTCCTAGTCTGATCACATTAGATGTTCTTTGACAGTCTAACAATGACATTATTCATACGGAATATTCACTGCATCTATCAGTTGATAGTACAATCTGTGAGAGATGTAACTATTTAAGAAACATGGTGGCAAACCTATCACAATAACCTGTCATTGTGTGCTCTGCACATTAGTCACAACACACCACTAAATACACTACTCATGCTGAGAATGTCAGAAAGTCCCAGTTCTCCTGAACATCCTCTAAACAATCCCAACCTTCAGGACTAAAGCATCTCCTACTCCTTCCCCACTCACATATACTGCATATCTACATTCAACAGTCATGAAGAAAGCAAACCTAATTCAACTAAGTCTGTGGCTGCACAGGAAATGTTTTAATCATAGGTGACCCTGCACTTTGACACACAGTCTCCATACTCATCAGGCTGCCAAAGAACTAATAAGCTACTTGTTTGGTGCCAGGATCTATTATATCACAAGAGAATTAACATCCCTTAAACTAGACAAATATGACTATGACAAAGTGAAGCCCAGTGTGGGGGTGGATGATGTGAAGTGTTCCACCCAGTGAGATATGCAGCGTGATATGATGGAACTTAATATCCAGGTATTAGGAGCAAGGAAGGCACCTATCTTGAGTATTATTTTGCCTTCACCAAGAATGATTCCTGGATGTAAAGACAAGACCATAAGCTTTAACAATTGGATAAGAAGATGGCATAATTTTAAGGGGATTCAGTAAGTGTTTCTCTGAGATGAGATGGATAAGACTTCCTATTTCACCAAAGATAGCTTACACATCTCATAAAAGAACCTCTGAATGCTACCTCTCATAAAAGGACCTCTGACTACTGGCTAAAACTTCTGTAGTCCTCCTAGTTCCCTTGTTTAAAATAGTCCTCACTGCTCAATGTTCATAGCAACCTTCAACTCATAATTGAACAATATCATGTGGCATTATTTAATGGTAGGAATCTAAGTAGTAAGATGCCAGAAGGCCATCCTGCAACTAAAATCTTTTCATATTTTTATAGTTACTGAGTCATGGTTTCAATGAAATGACAGCATTCCTTCTGTACCAGGGTGTGGTCCCTATCACAGCTTCAGTCCCTTGTGTGACTGGGAGGTAAGACCTGTAACAACATCACCTCACATTATATTACCCATTACACTTGAGGATCCAAATCACTCTCAGATATCCAGCTATCACTTCTTTACTAGCTACACATCCCCATGAATAGCCACAAAGATCATGGAAATTATCTTAATAACAGTGAGGGGATACATTTTTGCTAGTGGATAAAATGAGTATGTTCAGCATTTCTAAGACTTTGTCAGTACCAATACACAGGAAAAATTAAAAAAAAATACCTCCTTGGTAGAGGGTATAATATATTTGACCAGGTACTTAAAAACCTAGCTCTTTCCTGTGCCCCACTCTACATCACCTCATCCCTCATTAAATCTGATCACAAATTGTCTTTCTAATCAGGGCAAGTGATACCTCCCCACCACTAAAGGATACATACTCTCTCTCTCTCTTTTGAGACTTCTCCAGAGCAAATTTGTTTTAGCTTGTAAAAGACTTATGCAAAACTTCCAACAAGCCCCTGCAAATGGACCCAAGTGAGAGGACTGCCACAGTCAGCATGGACTTTTACCAGCACCTGAACAGCTGCATAGAAAGGTCAGTACCCATCTCTCTGCTGATGCTCCAGGTTTATTTAATTGCATAACAAGATGTGAAAATTAATGAAAAGTTGTAAGAAATTCCATTCCTCCTACTTCAACACCACCCTGAAACATGCCTGTAAGAAACTTAAGGATCATTATTAAAAAATATAAAGTGAAATTTTAAAACCTTTAATTTCTCTACCAGCTGTCCTAAAATTTCTACAAATATTAAACTATTGTCATATACCTTGTATCGATTCTAAACCAATGTTTTTATAATATGTCTAATTTGTTAAAATTGTTTAAACTGCATATGTTTTTGGTTTATTTTTGAATATTGTGAAATTATTGTTCTGAAAATGTTTTGTAATAATTTTTAGCTTTTCTCTCCGGGCCTCTGCTGAAAATGGGCTTCTACCCAGTCAGGCTTTCTCGGTAATCAGATATCAATGAATAAATATTAAATTAACATTCCTATAGATACCAAAGTAAGCTACAAATCCTTTTTCTGTTATGTCAGGAAATTAAGGTACAATGTCCAACAAAGCATTGAGCTCATCCATATTAGTATTACACATTTTTTATCCAAAGATATAGCCAAATATTAGCTTTATTTTGCAACGTTTTGGCCCCAATGCCTGCCGGTCATTGGACTCCCTCTTTCCTTTAACCCATTAATTCTCTTTTTGGTGAAAACTGACTGAGAGGAGTCCACATCCAGACAGCAATCTGAAATGGTTTAAATGTTTTTTTTTTCCGGCTGCCTCAACCATATGTATGCCTGATGATGTGATAGGGAGAGGCATGGAAGGGTGTGCTCTCACTTGTGAAGGTAGATTAAATGCCAGTACTACCCCCAGCTTAAATGAAAATATCTTCATCAGCATTGTTTTAAGGATACATGCAGCCAAATTATTGTCTGACAGTAGAGTTTTCATATCATGAGCATTTTAACACCATATCCATTATTTTTAAACTGATGTCAATATTCATTTAATTCAAGAAATGCATTTTTATTCATAGCTTCATCATTTTAGAATATTGTTTTAATACTTATATTTATGAAAACTCCTGTTTGCAATGAATTTGATCAATTGTTTATGTCTGATCTGTGTTAGCATGTGAACCTTGAAGTTTAAATGTCCTCATTTATTTGATTGGATAGTTCTGATGAAATTCCATTTTCTTTGTAATGGAAGCCCCAAACACTTTAGTTATTAAAATGTGTTTATATGTTTACAAGTATGTTAGCTCTGAGGCATTCCTTAAAGATTTTAGTGTAATAATTTTTGATTATTGGTTTCTTTGTTATGCTGGACCTTCCTTTCCTGTAGTACTTCTGAAAGAGGCATGCCTTCCAAGCAGCCTAGTGCCCCCCCCAAATGGCATGAGTAGTGATCCTTCCAGTCTCTGCTAAGCAGATCATCCCACCATCCACCAAGAGAGGTACTCTAACAAAGACCTTTCATTCCTTCCCCTCCATACATGGGGCTGGTAATCAAACACCTCTTATCTGGGTCACAGTCAGGGCTCCATGCTATGTGCTCCCTCTGTCTTCTTATATTGTACCATTGCAACCTATCCACAGGGTTTGCACCTGATGCCTGGAAATGGCCACATTGACTCCCAAACTCAAAAGTATCCCCTCTACAGAACTGGATAATTATAGAGCTATAAGCGTCACCAGCATTGTGTGAAATGTTACCAAATGTAGCATACCAGAACTGATTTATGTAGACATAAGCAATATAACTGATGTAGAATTGAATTAATTTGGTTTTGTGACAGGCAAGTTTTGTCTCCCTAAACTAGTAAATTGCTTTGAAATGGTTAAAAACAATGTGAATAATTATCTTGACCATGCCAATGGTTCTGACTCTGTCAGTCAGGCTGGTATTACTGAAAAATTAGAAACTTAATGTAAACCCTTTAGCTGTCCACTAGATTCTAGTAGGTTATCCAAATGATCCCAGTTTGTGAAAACTGGCAATAACCTCTCTCAACATAAAATTTTAACTAGTGGAGCTACACATGGATCAGTACTGAGTGCCTCCTCCTTGTCTTTTATTCTGCAGACATCTTAACCATCTGAGCAGCCTCTCTCTGTTTTAGCGGTAGACTGGTAGACCATGTTTGCCTTAACAGGACAGAAGTGGGCACTGCTCTCTCCTCATTAACTTATAATAGGCAGCTCCAACTAGGGTTTGAATATGTACATACATCATGTGTCAAAATTTGTTCCAAACTAAAGAGAAAAAGAGCAGCAAAGCAGCATTTGGCAAAACTGCTGCTACAACCTTTTATCATATGAACAGCATTCCTCTTCAGTCAGATACAATCATAAAGTAACCTGGGTACTTGTGTGAACAACTGTCTTATTTGATCATCATATTTCTACCATAGTCCAGAAATCCTTCGATTTGGCCCAGTTCATTTCTAATGGAATATCTTCAAGATCCAAAGAAGTGACCCTACCACTGACCTTTTCTCTTAACCGACTCAGTGGTAAATAAAATTACCCCTATCTTATTTACAAATCCAAACAAATCACTCAACTGGAAAGGATCCAAAGATTTCTTACTAAGAAAATTTAATGCCCTAAATCTTTCAACTATGCTGATAGTGAGGTTGTCCCAAGAAAATTAAAAGCCTCAGATCCTTTAACTATCATGCTAGATTAGCAAGTCAGTTCTTATACTCCATTCCCTACAGTTACTCCTAGGTAACATGTGTCTCACTATCTGAGCCGTAAAGGACCTAGTCCTATTGGTTCTTTTACTACTTTGTAAAAACAGTGGCTCTACAAGCACAGACATGTCACTGCTGAAAATCATAGCAGGGGAAAGTACCTTGTGATCAGAGAAATATGTCTTTACATGAAACAAGCATTTCTTTCAACAGATCATCTCTTCAGAGAAGTAATTCAGTTATAGACAAACACAGGCTATCCTGTAATAAATCTTACAATTGCTATTAAAATAGTCTGATTTTTCTTAAATTTTCTTAATTTTATTTGTTTTTGATGACTGAAAAAGTCCAACTGGGAAAGACCATTTTCAGTGGAGGCTTGGAGATAATAGCTCCAGCAGAGTCATTTAAAATACCATTGACAAAACTTTTTTTTTTTTTTATAACTGTACATTAAATAGATAGTTGTTAAGATATACAGATACAAACATAATTATTCTGTAGTAACACTATACAATGATAAAACAGTTATTTCTTCTATGGTGACCATTATATATGATGTTAAATTTCAAGTAAAAATGCATAATCAGTTTATGTGCAGTATACACAACAATCAGACATTACATACAGCTTATAAGATATGGGT